>NC_073306.1:113576321-113833821 GCF_027595985.1 Sorex araneus
AGCTATCTATCTGTCCAGCCCTGATTTCCTCCTCTAAATGGAATTTCTATCCTGCTGCTGCAAAAACTCTTTGCTATTTCAGAAGGAAAACCCTCGGGAACAGAAAAGAAAGTTTCATAAAGCACCATGCTCAGAAATAGCATTATTGAAACAGCGCATTGTTTGTTTGCTTTTTTCTCTTTATTCTACATTCATGTCTCCACAGAGAACTGCCTATATCAAAGGAGGAATTGTAGTATTACTGGTAGATGAATTACTTGGCGCTAATGGATTTATAAAAGAAAATAAAACGATATAGCTCCGCCTGGCCAAAACGGAAAGGTTTTGTCAAAGAGTGGAGAAACTACCATTGGAAATGAAGCAGTATCTAACAATGGGGCAGGAAGGCAGGTGCAGAGCGGAGGCCCAGGGTCATCTTGGGGTTTCCCGACGGAGCCCAGCACTTCCCAATACACAGAACCAAAGCACATCGACTTCTCTGAGGTCAAACTGCACATGGAGGCTGACCCAAGCAGTAAAACCAGAGGCTTGTGGGGAGCGCACAGAGCCGTTAAGGGCGAGAACCACGCCTCAGCTGTGTCTGCAAGGCAGACAGTGTGGTCTTGGTTCGCACTACTTACACTAGCACAGCGACTCCCATATGATAGATGCTCCAGAAACTGCTCCTTTTGTGGCTTTAATTTAACCATAAAATATCTGATCTGGCCCCTTCTCCCCACTCTGCAACCGTCACCTGTGGTCGCCTTTCACTCCCCACCCCCTCACTGCCCGTCTTGAGGTTGAGAGCATGGAGCCCAGAGATAAACGAAGGAGAGGAAGGCCAGATTCCCTGGGGTGTGTTGCTCCATCACTTAGCAGTTGTGACTGCACAATTGGGGCAGGGCAGAGTACTCAGGGGATACTCCTAGCTCTATGCTAAAAAATCACTTCTGGCTATGTCATGAAATTTGCATATAAGTGGATCAACATGGAAAGTACCATGCTAAGTGAAATGAGCCAGAAAGAGAGGGACGAACATAGAAAGACTGCACTCATCTGTGGAATATAGAACAACAGAGTAAGAGACTAATACCCAAGAATAGTAGTATATAATACCAGGAGGTTGGCTCCATAGCTTGGAAGCTGGCCTCACACGCTGGGGGAAAGTCATCCCAGATAGAGAAGGGAACACCAAGTAATATGCGATTGGAGATCCCGCGTGGGAAGGGAGATGCGTGCTGAAAGTAGACTAGAGACTGAACAGGATGACCACTCAATACCCTTATTTGGAACCACAACACCCAAAAGGAAAGAGAGATATCCAACTGGAATGCCCCGCTACAGAGGCGGGTGGGGTGGGGGGATGGGACCGGGGGGTGGGAGGGATACTGGGTTAGAAAATGGCGGAGAATGGACACTGGTGGAGGGATGGGCTCTTAAACACTGCATGAGGGAAAAAGAAGCATGAAAATGTGTGAATCTGTAACTGTACCCTCACTGTGACTAATTAAAAAATAAATAAATTTAAAAAAAAAAATCACTTCTGCACTGGTGAAGGGATGGTGGTTTAATCAGTATTTGACTGTGACTTAAAAAAAAAAAAAATCACTTCTGGCTGTACTCGGGGGACCGTATCTGGCATCACACCAGGGCTGTCACACGCAAGACAAGTGCCCTCACCCCATACGACAGCTCTCTGGTCACTGCACCAGTTACTTTTTTAACCCTTGTCCCAGTTATTACAACATCAAACGGAGGATAATAATAGTTTTTCCCTTTTGGTATTTGTGTGAATTTAATGAGATAACATACGCAGTGACTTAGAAAAATGCCTAGCACGTGGTAAGCATTATGTAAGTGTCCGCTATTATTATTATAATTCTGGCTCAACTGATTTGTCAACAACCACGTTTATGCTCAACATCTTGCAATATAAATACACAAAGTATCTAAATAGAGGACTAAACTTTTTAGCAGCTGACTATAAGAAAGACAAGGGTGCAAATGCAAACGCAGTTACACAGCACAACCTACAAATGCAAAAGCATACTGAGGGGTCGGGCTAGCTACGTGATGCTACCTGGGGCTGATGGCGCTAAAAGGGCTTGAAGCAAATGCAGGACAGAGTGTAGAGACAACTCCTCTCATCCAAGGACAGGCTGGAGAAGCATCTCACAGGCTCCAGGAGACTCAAGCAGGAAAACTGTCTGACCCAATTGGACCGGACAAAAAGGCTCCAGAAGGGAACGAGTCCCAGCCTGAATGGGTATGACACCCTTGTGTGTGGTCGAATACTATGGCTCAAGCAGCGAGGAGGGTGGGAAAGACGACCCTGGCCTCGGACTCATCTGGCCCTTACACACTGCCCTGGGCCTGACCCGGCCTACTGGACCAACCTTCTCCCAATCTTCCTCCCAGCCTGAGCAACTATGCGAGTGATGAGTTCTGGTCACTCCAATGTGTGGAGGTAACAAAGGAAGGAGACGAAGGCCAGAACCTACATGGGAACCATTTTACAGAACCCTTATTTTAGACTATGCCTAGAAAAATATCTCAGGGATCGTAATATAATATAGGAGGCCACTTAGTGTGAAGATACAGACCTTGAAGAAAAAACTCAAAGGCAACATAAAGTTAAATTAAAAAGGTTTCAAGGGGCTGGAGTGATGGTACAGTGAGCAGGACATTAGCTTGTCTTGCATGTGGCTGACCTATGTTCGATCCCTGGGACATCCCATATGGTCCCCTGAACCCACCAGGAGTGATTCCTGAGTGCAGAGCCAGGACCACGGGGTGTGAGGAGGGAGAGTGGGAGGCGGGGGAGAGAGAATGGGTAGGAGAGTGGGAAGGAAGGAAGATTGGTTGGTTCAGACGCGGCTCAAGTCTAGAAAGAACAAGGATCCATTAAGAAGAAAATAGTCAGGGAAAGCTTTCAAGGCCCGTCCTCCACCAGACTCTAGTTACCTGCCTGGCTCAGAAGCTATTGAAATCTTCCCATCCCCCAGTTTATCCATCGGCCACTCCTTGGTGACATCTAGTGGTGTAATCTGGACCTGAGTTGTTCACAAGGTAACTACTGAAAAGGATGAAAATACCAAGGCTTTGTAAGAACAATGGCCCAGGATACAAAGGCAAACACAACGGTTTAAATAAATTCAAGTCTGTCCTATGCCTGTGTGAACAATGGTTGCGGGAGTAAAGAGAAATTGGCTCACCTCTGCATCTGCTCAGCACTGAAACAGGTGGAACCCCAAAGCCTTCCAGAGCCCCAGAGGGTGTAAGCACTGAGGTCTCGAGTCTCACAGTACAGTGAAATATTTCAATCCCCGGCACCCCATATGGTCCCCTGAGCCCACCAAGAGTAACCCTTGAGTGCAGAGCCAGGAGTCAGCCCTGAGCACTGCTAGGTATGGCCCCCCAAAATATAAATCAGGGGGAAGGTAAAGGAGAAACAAGGGAGCAAACTTCCAAAGCAGTTTCTCCACCAACAACCCAGTATCTGCTTCTCCCAGATACCAGCTACCCCCAACACTGACGCAAAGAGGCTTAAACCAACTGTACAGGAAAACCCTAAAGAATCGGGAGCCACCATCCCACTAAAGGGTCCTTCGAGGCCTGAGGAAGTGTCACGGTAACAGCAGCCTGAGAAGAAAGATTCAAAAGGAAAAGACTGCGGGGCGAGCACTCCAGCACACCAGCGGTCAGTGTGCTGGCCCTGCACATAGCCAACCCGGGTTCAAGCCCTGGCACCTTGTAAGGTCTCCCGAGCACACCAGGTGTGATCCCTAAAGGAAGAACCAGGAGTCAGTCCTGAGCACCACCAGGTGTGACCCCACCCCCCAAAAGGAAAGAGTAGAAGCGACCAAGAAGCAGTCAGAGGCCGCTCAGAGGCCACTCTGGGTCCCTGAGGTCAACAGGTAAGGAAAGCTACAATTAGACACTGCTTCCCCCTCAACGCGGCGGCACATCCACAAGGCCATCGGCAGGAGTGCGCAGGCAGCCGCCTCTGACAGTGGCACCCAGCAGCAGGTACCCAGCATCTTTCCCTGAGGCACCGTGAGGCCACTGTGGAGTGAAACTGTGTCTCTATTGCAAACATGCAGTTGGGTTTAAAAAAAAAAAAACATGCAGTGTGGCCAGGAAAGCAAATTGCTCATGTTCTTTAGTGCTATTTGCCAACAGGAAACAGCAGACATAAGCCTGAGTATGACTCCTTCAACTCACTCAATCGACCAGTGACGGAGAAGGCCTTGGGCAAGTCAGTCTCCCCCCCCCCCCCCCCGCGGGGCCTCACGGAGATCTGGCTGGGTTCCCTCCTGCAGTCTCTACTCAGACCCCTCACCCGGCGTGCAAAACCAACTCGCTCAGCACCCATGCCTCCCCTTCAGCACAGTGCAAACTCGACCTAACCCTAGCAGTTTCGGGCATGTAAAACTAAGGACAGGACACCTGTGACACTAGGTCCGTTTGTTCGGCATCCATGTCTAGCACAGAGTTTCTTTTTAAAAAACAAACCTTGAAATTTCCTACTCAGTGTTATGACCTTTTTTGCTTTTGTTTCTCTGGGGTAAGGATCTATTTTTTTCTGGGGGCATGGGGATTCCTTGGGCAGTAGTCAGGAGTCCTGGGGGTCCCACTGGGAATTCTCAACCAATCAGGTCTGTGCTGCAGTGCCAGACACTGGGGCCACCTGGGGACCTGAGGGCCATAGCGAGCAGTGCTCAGGGGACCATGTGCTGCCAGGAATCGAACCCAAGACAGGTGCAGCACCTTGATGGCAACCTACGCCCTTTGTTTGCTTCAGGAGCTGGGCTGGCTGCCGGAAGGAGGGCGCTGCAGCAGTGCGCTGGCCCTTCTGAAAGCAGAGAGGAGCTAGACGTTGGATTCATCACCAACGGCCAAAATAATTTAATCCAATGGTTTCCAGGTTCTGTTCCTCGGAAATTTCCTGCCAGTCCATAAAGTTACTCCCGCCTAACTGACAGCAGCTTTCAGCCACCAGTCTGTGGACCTAAGGTGCAAAAGGCTGAAAGCCTGGTTTATCCGATCTTGTCTATGTAGGGAAGCGTCCATAAAAACCAGCAGTCTGGAGAGATAGGACAGCAGGGAGGGCGCTTGCCTTTCATGCGACCGACTCAGGTTAGATCCCCAGCAACCTGTAACCCCCGAGTGCAGAGCATGCCAGGTATGATCCAAAAGCAAACAAAACAAGCAAAATCCAGAAAGAATGGGCCTAGAGAGCTTCCAAGCTGGTGCTGGGCGCGTGGCATGCCTGCAGAGCGAGAGACTGCGCCCTCCTGGGTACCTCGCCCTGCGTCCCGTCCCCCAGAGGCTCCTCTGTATCTTTTATGTTCTTTTATTAAAAAATGGATTAACGTGGCCGCCATGCTCACTGCTGCTCTCCACGGGCTCAGACGAGCCTCACCCATGAGTGAATCTGCAGAAAAATCCAGGTCCTCGGGACCCATGACTGAAATCTCCAAGCTCACTCAGAGTGGGACTGGGCCTCCTCTTCCATCTCCCTAGTTGACCAGTAGCTTGGCAGTCATACCCACAAACTGCCCCTGGTGCCAAATAATCTCATCAACAGTCTCACCCATGCAGGAATCTGCTGTATAATCGCATTCTAAATTTTAGAATTCCTGGAGCATCTGGCCACTTCACGCAACTTCTTACACTCTACACCACTGATTTACCAAGAGTAGCACACATTTGATGAGATTTAACTAACCTGTTAGCAATCTCTTATATAAGGGCTTAATGGCTCCAGGATGAAATATAACAATCTTCCACGCTTTCCTCTAAGGAAATATTATGAACCATTTTAGCAGAGTATTCATAACAAGCATACAAAATTGTTTTGGTTCTGCTTTGGGGGGCACCATTTGGGATTTGGGGTGGAACCATTCGAACTATGGTGGTGGGAAGGTGCAACAGTGGTGGGGTTGGTGTTTATTTTTATTTTTGTTTTTTTGCTTTCTGGGTCACACCTGGCAATGCACAAGGGTTACTCCTGGCTCTGCACTCAGGAATTACTCCTGGCGGTGCTCAGGGAACCATATGGGATGCTGGGAATCGAACCCGGATTGGTCGTGTGCAAGGCAAACGCCCTACCCGCTGTGCTATCGCTCCAGCCCCCCTGGGGTTGGTGTTTAAATATTAAATGTAATCAATCATTGTGAACAACTTAAAAAAAGTAAAATTAAAAAAAAAAAAGATTAATGTAAGTCAAAGGTTCCCCGAGTTCTCAGTCACCGAAACAGAATCCAAGGCAGGGAAGAGGGAGGTGTTAGGCCATAGGAACCTCTGGTTTTTAGCATTAGTCTGAAGTACCAGTAGCAGTCCTGACTTGCAAGTGACGTGTGCGGTGGAAGACAATCTGAGAGGAGCCTGAGCCCTCAGGACACCAGGACAGTAGCCTGCACTGTCAGAACCCAGTGAACTGTGGGTGTGTTCCCTGGTGGCATGGAGGGAACCTTCCCCCGAAAACTCCAACAGAAGTGCAGTTCCTCAGCTTCTCTCTCCTCCCCATGCCCTGAGCACCAGATGGACTGAAGAATCTTCATCAGATTCCCAGGGCCTCTGGACCGTTTGACGTATCAAGGGCAACTCCTCCAAACCCAGACTGCTTTCTGGAACAGGGCTTAGCACACTTCAAGCCTTCCTTTCACAGTAACCAACTGCAGGGTCAGAGAGTACAGCAGCTAGGGCATTAGCCTTGCATGCCATGAAAATTCAAACCCAGCACCCCATACTGTTCTCCAAACCCGCCGGAAGTGACCCCTGAGCACCACTGGATGTGGTCCAAAAACAAAAATCAAAAAACCCCCAAGTCCAATAACAAACTTCAATATAGTCATAAGAAGCTGTCTCAGCGTAACCTACCCTCTGGAAGCAAACAGAACTGGTTAACTGTGGAGGGTGACTGGGGAGAAGAAAATGCTAATGTTGTACCATGATTTATCTATGCCCCAAAAAAGCAATTAAGAAATTATCATTTAATAAAAATAATTATGCATACATTCAGTACCTTGTTGTCCATAATTGTCCACTGGCCCTCGGCATTCTGCTTCAAAATACAGTGATTTCGAGAAATCATCAGAGGGCAGATTTTTGATACCAACTGGTAAGTGACTCCAAATCCTCGGCCTATAGTCACCTGCAAAGACAACATGATCAGGCACTGTGCTCACAAGGGAAGGCCTTCTGAGTCCTGCCAGCAGGCGCCGCAGAGACTCTCACTGACCAGACCCCCAGGCAACCCAACAAATCATTAGCGCTCCCCCCCACAGCCTCGAGGCAAAAAGTCAACAAGTTATGACAAGAGGAAGCAGCTACGAAGAGTTAATCACGGAATGCCGCTCAGTCCCCATGAGAGATTCTTTATACACATTCCACCACTGTATTAAAGACAGCTAAGGACCAGTCTCTTGCGGCCAGAGCAGTACTACAGAGGGCATCTGATTCGGGTTCAATCTCCGGCATCCCACATGGTCGCCTGAGCACCTTGAAGAGTAATTTCTGAGTGCAGAGCCAGGAGTTACTCCTGAGTATTGCCACATGTGGCCCCAAAACAAAAATGAAACAAACAAGAACTACAGTCTCTATGCAAGACAGCGTCTCCCATTTTTAAAAAGATTCTGATTTGACATCTTTGTCCCTATAAATTGGCAGTAGCTCTGCCCGAGTTCCATTAGAAAGCTGCCAACCCCTTTCCACGAGACACCTAGACGGGAGTTTTCACATCTTCACCTGCGGCTCTAGTCTCTGCCACAGCCATGGGTCTGGGAAGGAACTCTAGGTTTACTTTTATTCCTAGATGCCATAAGAAAAATAATTCGGGGGGAGGGGGTGGCAGAGCAACAGGACAGTTGATAGAGCTTTCGCCTTACATATGGCCAAATCGAATTTGATCCCCAACATCCCACAGAGTCCCCCAAGGCCTCCAGGAATAACTCCTGAGTGCAGAGCAAGAAGTAACTCCTGAGCACTGGCAGGTGTAGGCCAAAGAGAAAAAAAAGAAAAGAACTCCGATCACATAGTTAAATGCCAGGATCACACGCCCAGCTCTAGCCATTATCACGAGAGCACAGAATTACATTAGTCTCCGCAGCACACCCATCACACTCGCGATGTGTCCTCAGGCTTAGGAATGATTAAATTCTTTGGTTGAGGTCTCCCCCAAGAATTGATGTGCTAAGTCATGCCCCATACTTGGTAGTTGGAAATTTTGAATTCAAGTGCAAACCCTTAAATTGATTTCTACTAAATTTCACCTTGCTAGTTTGTCTTATCAAATGAGCTTGTCAAAACCTTTCTGATAGTTTATATTGCCTTCAGAAATACTCAATATTCTTTCTAGCTCTAAGTCACCCAATAATTTGCTATCTATTCAAAGAAAGACACAGAAATAACACAAGGTCACCAGTGGAGGGTTCTGGGCACTTTGGTGGCAGTAAGGTGTACATCAAAACTGTAGGCACTGGGGCCGAGAGATAGTACGGTGGGGAGGGCCCTTGCCTTGCATGCAGCCAACCTCAGTTCGATCCCCGGCACCCCATATGGTCCAGGAGTGATCCTGAGCACAGAGCCAGAGGAAGCCCTGAGCACTGCCGGGTGTGGCCCTCAAGCAAACAAAAATTATAAGTATTAATGCTAATGTAAACATGTGACCCAGACTAAAAGTTTGTCAAGGCTATGCGGGTGGGTGTGTAGGGGCCTTAGGCCACAGGTGGCGGGACACTGATGCTGCCGGTGTGGGCTGGACCATCATACGCTTGATCTTTGAGCACTGTGTGTCTCCTAGCCAGCTCTCCGTGGTTTGCAGCACTCTTTACTCATGCCTTTTTTTGAGGCGCCACACCTGGCGGTGCTCGGGTGTTACTCTTGGCTTTGTGCTCAGGATCATTCCTGGTGTGCTCAGGGGACCGTATGGGATGCCAGGGACTGAACCTGGGTCGGCCCTGAGTAAAGTAATTGCCCTACCTGCTGTGCTACTGCCCCAACTCCTTTCCTTACACACTTACCGCGTTCTCTCCCTCAGAGGCCAGCTGGGGCCACCTGGCAATTTCTGCAGGAGTGGGGAGGCGGGGCCCCTTCCTGCCATTACCATGCACGCATCATCCCAAAGGATCTTGTCTGGGGTGGAGAGTGCTCAATGGGCTAGGCACATGCTCGGCACACAGGCTCCAACTTCACCCCTGCCACCACATGTCGCCTGCAGTAACTCTGGGAGTGACCACCAAGCATAAGGAGCAGAAGTAGCCCCTGAGCACCACCCCCATTGCTCCCCGTCCCCCCCAAATTCCTGTTTTACTTTTCTATTTTGTGTGCAACCATTTTTCTATACCCGGCATAGTACTCAGTTAATACAGGTAGATGAATGAAAGAGGTTTGCCTAAGAAAACTCCCATATTCCAAACGGGCATTATTGTGGAAACCACTACCAACCAGAAACTCTGATGTGGTGATAGGGTCGCGCCATCTGACTCACTCCTTTAAGTCCAACCTGGGCCAGAGAGAGAGAATAGCAGGTATGGCGCTTGCCTCGCACATGGCTGGCTTGGGTTCAATCCCCATACCCAAACTCCTGAGCATTACCAGGAGTAAGCCCTGAACACAGCTGGGTGTGGCTCCCAAATCAAAATAAATGCCCAAAATGGAGAAAGGGATGGGGGAAGAGGGAGAGGGGAGGAAAGGGAGGGGGAGAGGGAGAGAGAGGGAGGGAGGAGGGAGGGAGGGGGAGAGAGAGAGAGAGAGAGAGAGAGAGAGAGAGAGAGAGAGAGAGAGAGAGAGAGAGAGAGAGAAAGCGACTCCCATAGAGGCAGGCTGAGGTAGGGTGATGGGAAGGAACCTGGGGACATTGGGGGAGGGATGGGTGCTGGAACACCATATGACTGAAACCTGAACAGCTTTGTAAGGGTCTATCTCACACTGATTCAATTAAAAAGTTAAAATGAAAAATTGTGATCACCTTCACCAAAATCCAAGTCTTAAGTTTTTACCTTTGAAAGTTTGCCCACACAGCTGACCTGAGTTCAATCCCTGGCATCTTGTATGTTCCCCCAGCACCGCCAGGAGTAATTCATGAGTGTGGAGCCAGGATTTAACCCCTGAGCATCACCAGGTGTGACCCAAAAAAAAATAAAACTCATAATTAGCATTAAAAAAAAAAAGTTTGCCCAGGGGCTGGAATGATAGCACAGCAGGAGACCATTCGCCTTGCACTCGGTCAACCTGGATTTGATTCCCAGCATCCCATATGGTTCCCCGAGCACCACCAAGAGTGATTCCTACGTGGAGAGCCAGGAGTAATCCTGAGCATTGCCAGGTGTGACCCAAAAAGAAAATAATAGTTTGCCCAAAATTTAGCCTTTTTTAAAAATAACAGAAATTTAGTTAATTCCAGAGGGTCCTTTGATCTTATATATAACATTTCAAATGCAATGTGCAAGGATTTATCTAGTGCCCTTATTTCATTTAGGTTATTTATTTAGGTAAGAATTTACACTTAGGTTATTTATTTCTAATAAAGTATCCTGGATTCTAATATTTGAGGGTGGCAAGCAGAGTTGTCATTTCTAGACTATTTTCTGGAAAGCAAATACAGATAGATGAATAAGAAATACAATAAATACGAGTAGATGAATGAGAAATGCAGTACATATAAACGAATGCAAAGAGAGGTCTGCCTCAGAAACCTCCATGTTCTAAATGGGCATTACTGAGGTCAGAGTGGAAATATATACCTTACCTGCTAACACTTGGACACAGTACAACAGGTAAGGTGCTTGCCTGGCATGTGGCTGACTTGGGTTCAATCCCCACGTATGGTCCCCCACCTTTCAAAGAGCCAGCTGCCAAACTGTCCCTCCATACAGGACCCCAAGTGGCAAGTCAGTCTTCACACTCAAATTCACTATCCACTCATTTATGTGCTCCTCCCCATGGGTATGGAGCCATATAAGCCACCCAAGAGTTTAAACTCTGTCCAGAAGATGGGGTGTAAGATAGAAAGCAACTGATCTTGATCAAAACTTAAATAAATACTAGCACACAACGCTCAACCCATAACATATTAGTGATCTCTTATACAAGAGCTTAATGGCGGCAGCGTGGAGATACAACAATCTTCACACATTTTCCTCTAAGGAAACTTATTTGGATCATTCATAACAAGCAACACAAAATAAATCATCTAGGACCTGCTTTTGGAGCAGGCTTGGGTGGTGGTGGGAAAATTCAAACTAATGGTGGTGGGAAGGTGGTTTGTTTTTTGGGTTTTTTTTTTTGGTTTTTTTTTTGCTTTTTGGGTCACACCCAGCGATGCACAGGGGTTACTCCTGGCTCTGCACTCAGGAATCACCCCTGGCGGTGCTCCGGGAACCACATGGGATGCTGGGGATTGAACCCGGGTTGGCGGAGTGCAAGGCAAACACCCTACCACTGTGCTCTCGCTCCGGCCCCGCGGTGGGAAGGTGTAACGGTGGTGGGATTGGTGTCGGAGTACTGAACACAATAAACTACTGTGAACCACTTCCTAAGAATAAGATTGGAGGGGAAATGAAGTGTGTCCAGGAGCGCATCCCAGTCCTCGTGCCTTATCACAGGAGCTTCAAACCTGCTGTGCGTCTTCCCCACCCGCCAAGCTGTCTGAAGATGCAAACCCACGGCACAGAATCGGGAAGAATGAGAGACCCAGGAAGTATAAGGAGCGGCCAGGGCACAGGGCTCAGGGACCACCACTCAGTACCACCTCTTGCTCGTTACTTCCTGAAGGCCCGTGGTTCGGAGGGCAGTGCTCCACCAAGGCGGACTGCCCACCAGGGACACAGCGCCACACCGGTCCCGGTGCCTCTGATCCCCTCCTCGGCAGCACCGAGGCTGCATCCCACCTGTCCTGACTTGGGAACCCTGGTGACGTAGTGAGTGATGCCAGAGGAAGAGTCACTGATGCGGGGAGAGGCTGAGTGGGCCCCAACCTCGGGTTCTGAAAGTAACTCTGAGCAAAGAGAAACCAAGTCTCGGGCGTCTGCCTTGCACGCAGCTGAGCCGGGTTCGATCCCGGCGTTCCGGGGGTCCCCGAGCATCGCCGGGGCGGTGCAGAAACAGAATAACAAGAACAGGCCCCGTCTCCACCTGCCTTTCCTACCCCCGCCCCCCGGTCTCAGCGCGGCCTGCCGGGGACAGGGGGCTCCCGCTGCCCACGGGCTCCCGCTGCCCACGGGCTCCTGCGCGCACGGGGCCAGCGCCCGCGGTCGGCGCCTCCCCCCCCACGCCCGGCGGCCCGGGAGGAGCTCGGCCCCCTGCGCCCCTGCCCGGCCCCGCCGCCCCGACGCGCTCCGGGCCCCGCGGAGGTCGGGGCGCCCCCGCCGGGGTCCCGGGGTCCCGCCGCCCCGCCCGCCCGGCGCCCCCCGCGCACCTCGCCGCCGTCCTCCAGCAGCAGCCGCTCGGCGTCCGCGCCCAGGCGCCGCAGACACCAGGCCCGGCCCGGGGCCCCCATGGCCCGCTCAGCGCCCGCCGGCGCCCGGCCGCCCCGCCCGCGCCATACCGGAACCGAGCGGGAGCACTGGCCGCGCGCCGAGCGACCGACGGACGCACGGACGGACGCACGGACGGACGCACGGACGGACGGACGCCGCGCGCGGACCCCGCGCTCCGCCCCCGCCCGCCCGCCGGGGCCGCCGCGCCTGCGCGATGCCGGCCGGACGCGCAGTCACCCGCGCTTGCGCAGTGCCGGGCCAGGACCCGCCGTCACCCGCGCCTGCGCGATGCCTCCCCGACGCGGCCGCCCCCGGGGCGCGCCGACCCCGCGGGCCCCGCCCCTGCCGCCCGCCCGGACGCGGCCCGCCTGGCCCGCCAGGCCCCCGGCGCGGCTCCGCGGGGCGGCGTCAGGACGGCTGCCCTCTGGCCTTGAGCCTTGGTGGTTGTGTGGGGCATTGGTCAGCTGTTCCATGAAACCCCTCGATTGGGGTGTCTGGATGTTCCCCCCGTGGGCGGGAGCGCCAGGGCGAGCCCCGGGACCCGCCGCGGGCCGAGCGTGACGGCGGACACGCGCGCGCACACCGGGAGCCGCCGCACAGGCTCGGCCCCTGGGCCTGCAAGTCTGTCCCAGGGCGCGATTACCCGGGAAGCCTCCGGCACGCCTGTTGGCTGAATGGACAGGCTTCAACCTGCAGCGCTGCATGCCTGAGAGCAAGGGCCCAGCGCGAGGGGCAGCCGAACCTGGGTCCGGGCAAGGCTCAAAACATTCCTCAGACTCTAGACCGAACATGACGGCCACTCAATACCTCTATTGCAAACTACAACACCCAACGGGAGAGAGAACAAAAGGGAATGCCCTGCCACAGAGGCAGGGTGGGGTGGTGGGGGTCGGGGTGGGGGTGGTGGGAGGGATACTGGGAACATTGATTGAGGAGAATGGGCATTGGTGGAGGGATATAAATGAAATGCAAACATGAAAGTTCATAAGTTTGTAATTGTACCTCATAGTGATTCATTAATAAAAAATTTTTAAAAAGAAAAAAAAAACATTCCTCATCACCTTCTGCTTGGCTGCCTCGATCAACCTTCTCATTTGCTAAAGCAGGCGCGGTCGCACCCCATGGGAGAGACGGCCTGGCGTTCTGTCCTTGCCCTTTCCAGAATACGTGCACACGTTTCAGAAGCGTTACCTACACGCCTTTGGGAAAGAACGCAACTCAAGACGTTTTGGGTGAGGGGGCGGTAGGACTTGGCCACGCGTGTGCTCCGGTACCTCCCTCCTAAGGGGTCGTCACTCATAGCAGAGTTTAGGAGACCGTAAGCAGTGCGGGGGTAAAGTGGGCTCAGCTGCACGCGAGGAAATCACTTCTTTTTCTTTTTGGCTCAGACCTGGCGATACTCGGGTTACTCCTGGCTCCGTACTCAAGAATCACTCCTGGCAGTTCTCGGGGGACCATGTGGGATGCCGGGACTGAACCTGGGCCAGCTGCGCAAGGCAAATACCCTACCCACTGTACGATCACTCCAGCCCAAGGCAGTAACTTGGTGGGTAAGGTTTGCAACATTTTTGCCCACCCCTTCATTCATTTATTTCTTACATATGTGATGAGGTGACCCTAAATTAGAGAAGTGGGTGGCTGGTCACAGCTGGGAAGCAGGATGAGACACTCCAAGGATGCAGGGAAGGATGCCCAGAGAACACCCAGGTTCAGACTATCACACACAGCTCTTTTTAGCTCCCAACAAGAAAAATATTTTAGCCCCTCCAGGCTAACTTCAAGTGTCTGGCTTCTGTGCCGCGACTGTGCCTGCTTGCTTTAGCAAACCAGAAGGTTGATCGATGCAGCCAAGCAGAATGTGATGAGGAATGTTTTAAACCTTGCCTGGACCCAGGTTCGGGCTGTTCCTTGCGCTGGGGCCCTTGCTCTCAGGCTCTCAGGTTGAAGGCTGTTCATTTCAGCAAACAGGCGTGTTGGAGACTTCTGGGTAATCTCACCCTCTGACACAGACATGTACAGTAGGCCCAGTTGCTGAGAGCCTGTGAGTAGTGGCTCCTGGTTCCAAAGAAAACACTGGGGCCAGCAGCAGGAGTGGGTCCGTTGGTTATTTATGGAGGAGACCAACCAGTGTAGTGAATGGAGAATCTTCGTGCCTTGGCACTGTCAGGAGGGTGTTTATATCGGGTGGGTACAGCAGGGCCTCAGGGAGAGCAGATGGAACGAATGTGATCCCTGAGCACTGCCATGTGTAGCCCAAAAGAAAAAACTAAAATGTATGGGATAAATTAGTATCTACTTCATGCTCACAAAAAAAGAGAGTATCTCCTTTTTTGTGTTTATCGTATGCTTTTCATGTGATATATTTTGTGGCCGCTCGATATCTTATAGCCTACTTCTCCCTCTGGGAGAAACTGGCAAGCTACCGAGAGTTTTCCTGCCCACATGGGAGAGCCTTGCAAAATCACCATGGCGTATTCATATGCCAAAGCCAGTAACAAGCTGGGTCTCATTCCCCTGACCCTTGAAAGAGCCTCCAATGCGGCATCGGCATCGTTGGGAAGGACGAGAAGAGAGAGGCTTCTAAAATCTCAGAGCTAGGATGAATGGAGACGTTACTGAGACTGCTCGAGAAATTCGACGATCAATGGAATGATGATTTTTTGTTTGGGAGCCGCACCCGGTGGTTATTAGAGCCTACGTTTAGCTCTGTCTGCACTTCGGGGTCACTCCTCGCAGGCTCAGAGGACCATATGGGGATGTCAGGGACTGAGCCTGGGTTGGCAATGTGCAAGGCAAGCAGCTTACCCGCTGTACTATCTCTTCTGCCCCTCATGTAGTATCTTTTTTAAAAAAATTTTTTTAATTTAAATGTAGATGAAAGCCACACAATTGATACAATTCTAGAATTGAAATTGAGTACATAGCAAAGCTCCAATATTAAAATCAGTCAGTATGAAAAATCAATTTTGGTTGGGGCCGGAGCAATAGCACAGCGGGTAGGGCATTTTGCCTTGCACGCGGCCGACCTGGGTTGGGTTCGATTTCCAGCATCCCATATGGTCCCCCGAGCACCGAGCACCGCCAGGGGTGATTCCTGAGTGCAGAGCCAGGAGTGACCCCTGTGCATCACCAGGTGTGACCCAAAAAGCAAAAAAAAAAAAAGAAGAAGAAGAAGAAGAAGAAGAAGGAGAAGGAGAAGGAGAAGGAGAAGGAGAAGGAGAAGGAGAAGGAGAAGGAGAAGGAGAAGGAGAAGAAGAAGAAGAAGAAGAAGAAGAAGAAGAAGAAGAAGAAGAAGAAAAATCAATTTTCGGGGGTTGGAATGCGTAGAGTTGGTAAGGCGTTTACAGGTCGGCTTCTATCCCACATGGTCCCCCGTGCACCATCAGAAGTGATTTCTGAGTGCAGAGCCAGGAGGAAGCCATGAGCACTGCCCAGTATGGCCCACAAAAAAAAATCAATTTTTAGGTGTAAATTATATATGATCATGCGGTTGTTAGGTCCTTATCTAAGAATTTATTAAGCCTGTTTGTTGCTAGTGAGCTTTCTCTATTACTGTTTTTGTTTGTTGAGTTTAGTTGGCGTCTGTGTTACTTCCCCATTTAATTTGGCATGCTCCTACTGGGATCTCAGTGTTTAAGAACCAGTGGACTGACAGAGCCCAGGCTATGGGAGATGCGCGTGGCGGCTGGGGCTTCCAGAAGCAGAGGGGTAGGTGAAGACTGCCACCTTGACACTGGGAAGATCCAGACTTGTAGCCTGGGCACCCGGGTACCTGAAATTATGCGGTCTGGTATCTTTGCAGATGTTCATGAAGTGGTGTGGCTGCAGGGGCTTCCACAGGGCAGATGATTAGTCTGCCCACTTCCTGAAGGGGCCTGAGTTTTCGCCACGCGGCCTGGTGTTTCCAGGGATTGTAGCTGCTTGGCGTGCATCTCCCCAGAGACTGAATCACGAGTGGGTAGTGCAGGGCCAGTGTGCGAGTCAGCCAGGCAATGGCTGTGAGAGGTATCTTGAAATGCCTCTACCCCATTTATCTATAAGAACCTGACCCTACTGATTTGCCTGAGATTTTGGGGGTTTTTTGGCCAGGTTTCTTTGAGGGTTATGTCTCTAATTTTCTACTATATTCCTGATATTTATGTGGAATGAATAAATCTAAAGTTAACTCTAAGTGGCAGGGTTGTCAGCCCAGCTCTATCAAGGTCCAAGGTTGCACTGCAGTCAGCGGGGGGGCGGGGGGGAGTAGTTCTGTGGTGGGAATAGTTGTGCCTGTCTTCAGAAGTAATGGAGGTCTATCTGAAGGTTCCACTTATCCATTAAAAAATAAATCCACTTTTGGGGCTGGAGTGATAGCACAGCGGGTAGGGCGTTTGCACACGGCTGAGCTGGGTTCGATTCCCAGCATCCCATATGGTTCCCTGAGCACGGCCAGGGGTAATTCCTGAGTACAGAGCCAGGAGTGACCCCTGAGCATCACTGGGTGTGACCCAAAAAGCAAACAAATAAATAAATAAATAAATCTAGTTTTGTAAACGAACAACAGAGAAGATATGTATTTATACAAATATATTTTAAAATCATGACTGGGGTCAAGGTACAGCTGGGAAGGCATTAGATTTACATGTGGCCGACCTGGGTTCAAGCCCCGGCATCCCAAATGGTTCCCCGAGCACCACTAGGAGTTAACTCCTGAGTGCAGAGGCAGGAGTAACCCCTGAGCATCACCGGGGCCAGGTGTGACCAAAAAAGCCAAAATGTACGAGTGAATTGATCAAAACAGTTTGGAAATAGTATCCTGTAACATTTGGGAATTGGATTCTATTAGTTGTTTTTCTTTCTAACTATAGTTCCCCAAACCAGTTAATTGAACAGACCGGTCCAAGGGACATTAGCACTGACGCTGCGAAGCTCAGGCAGTGGGAGGGGTAAATTACACAAGCAGTCAGAAGCACCGGGGCTTCTGAGGAGAGAAACGCGTGGAGAAAGCGTGTGGGTGTCTTCAGAGATGGGAGGCCATCTCCCTCCATACATGCTACAGTGTGACACTGGCGTTCCTCCCATGTGTAAACACACAAAGAAGGAGGGGGCCAGAGGGGCTCTCTCTCCCACCGCCCGAGCTCGGTAGTCTCCAGCCGCTTCTGGTCGGTATCAGTTGCAGTTTATTCCAATCTCCGTTCCCATTCCCGTTCTGCTTCTCTCTCTCTCTCTCTCTCTCTCTCTCTCTCTCTCTCTCTCCCTCACTCTCACTTCTTTCGCCTTGTGCTCTGCTTCTGTGTCTTCTTCGTTCTTCTCTCGTGTCTTCTCATGTGTCTCCTCTGTCTCTTCTGTCTTCTTCTTCTGTCTCTCCTGTCTTCTTCCTCTGTACCCCCTGTCTTCTTCTGTCTCCCCCAGTGCCCCACAGTCTGAGTTTATATAGCAAATTACATAGGGTGGTGACACAAAGGTGGGTTGAACATTAACAAATCAACAAAGAAGGGTAAAACCATTTCTCGGGGAGATTAATAAAATCTCATCTAAGGAAATCTCATCTAAGGAGATCTCATCTAAGGAGTTCCCCTCTAGGGTGGGGTCCAAACAAGGGTGTGTCAGGGTGTGAGCTAGTAATGTGCTTAAATAGTTATAGTAAATTAACTTCTAATATTTCTAGAAATGTCATTCTGTATGAGCATACTAAGAGATATATCAGACTTAAAGTTCGTTTCTTCCTGAGGACATTCACTATATATTCCAGACCACAGTCCTCAGGCCAGGTTAGTCTTCCTAACTCCAGCAGGGTCCTAGTCTCGTTGTTACTTTTGGATCATGACAGCATTTGTCTATGACCATGCTCTCAAGTTATAGTTGAGTATTGTGGTGCTTTGGCCTGGCCCATTTTGATGCCAGGGTAGCTCACAGCTTGCCCTGGGTCCATTCCGTCCCTCGTCAGGACCCCGCTTTTGAGGTATTAGGAACTAAGGGCAACTGAGTTGAGAAAGCAGATGCCCAGGAGTAAATATTATTGGAGTCAATCGGCTCCCAAGTTACAAAGCATAATATTTCTTCCTGTGTCCATACAGAAAGGCTATTGCTCTAAGGTAAACTAAGTTCCCTGCAGCAAGGCTAAAAGGACAAAGCCCATGTTATCTTACATTCCCACTGTGAAATGTCATCTGCAGTCCTCCCCTTGGGCCCTGCCGGTCAGTGGGCTCCTGCAGGACATGCTCTGCCGTGCAAAGATGCAGTTTTCCCCAGGCCTTTTTAGGATGCTGTTGGATCGCAGTGACCATGAGGCAGTGGAGAGAAGCGCAAAGAGGACGATGCTCCGGAGGCTTCAGCTGTGTCCGCATGAGCCGCCACTCAGCACCAGCCATCAAACGTGGGAATGGAGATGCCCTCTGAGATGCCAGCCTTTACCGCAGTAGGGAGTCATGCCCTGCTGTTGAGGCCTTCCTGCTGAGGCTCCAGACATCACAGGATAGAGCCAAGCAACCCTTGCTACGCCTATGTCTGAGTCCCTAACACACAGTGTGAGCATAAGACAACCATGTGTGTAAGCCAGTTAGTTTTGGAGCAGTTTGTTATGGAGCAATAAAAAACTGGCACAGAGCCAGAGAGATAGTATAGCAGCTAGGGCACTTGCTTTGCATATGGCCGACCTGGGTTCAATCCCACAAGCACAGCGCCAAGAGTAAGCCCCGTGCACAGCTTGGCGTGGCATTAAAAAGTAAAGAAGGGCTGGAGTGATAGCACAGCGGGTAGGGCGCTTGCCTTGCATGCGGCCGACCCGGGTTCGATTCCCAGCATCCCATATGGTCCCCTGAGCACCGCCAGGGGTAATTCCTGAGTGCAGAGCCAGGAGTGACCCCTGTGCATTGCCAGGTGTGACCCAAAAAGCAAAAAAAAAAAGTAAAGAAAAATTTAAAACAGGCACATGAGGCTAAGGAGATAGTATAGTGGGTAGGGCATTTGCCTAGTGCATGGCTGACCCACTGTCACCCCAGATGGCCTCCTGAGCACTGCCAGGTGTGGGTGTGGTCCCCCAAAAGAAAACAGGCACAGCTCTGGTAATTCCATTTTAAAAACAAAATTAAAGCAAACAGGGAAGATGAGGAGGGGTTCTTAGATAGTCACTGGTTATATACTTTGTATATTAACTTAGGTAATGCTAGCTGCCAAAACATCAACCCCCAAATTTCAGTAACCTAATCAATAAAAGTTTAAAAATAATTTTAAAGGGGTGGTTGGGCCCTACCTGGCTCTGCTCAGGAAATCACTCCTAGTGGTGTTCATGAGACAATGTGAGTGCCGGGGATGAAACCCAGGTTAGCTGCTTGCAAGATAAGTTGGCGCTCTGACCCCTGTGCCATACTCCCAAACCCCAGAAGTGTATCAGTCATGTAGTTGTCCAGACAGTGCACTACACTAACTGAGGTGGTGTCCAACCCGCACTGAGGGTCAGGAACTCGGGTCTTCAAAATCTCTGTAACGAGGGGAAAGGTGTAAACAGGAGAGAGTATCCTTTCCTTGTTTTTGATTCTTTTTCCATTTGGGGCCACACTCAGCAGCTCTCAGGACTTCTGGCTCTGTGCTCAGGGATCACTCCTGGTGGTGCTCAGGGGCCACATGGGGTCCCAGGGATCAAACCCGGGTCAGCTACATGCAAAGCAAGTGTCCTACCTACTGAACTATCTCTCTGAACCCCACCCCCGCAGTTTCTTATTTTTGAAGAAAAACTTTATTTGGGCCCAGGGTTTGGGCCACAGCTTGCGTTGCCTCAGGAGCCCCTCCTGGATCTGTGCTGTAGTCCCTGGCAGTGCCTAGTGTCCATGCTGTGCCAGGACTGAATTGGGTGGACGTATGCCACACGGCAAGCGCCTCACCCCTTAGTACTATCGCTCCAACCCAGAATAGCTGTTTCTTAACTTTCTCCGTCCCAAAGTGATGTATGTGTCTCTGCTCCAATTTTTTTGGCTACAAATGGTGACATGACCTCATATAGCCCCAAGGAAGGTTGGAAAATGTATTATCTGGCCGATCAGTCAATTAATTACCAAAAACAATTCTATAGGGATAGGAACATAAATTTTGGTCAGCAGCTGTCTGGCACACATTAGAAGCCAGACTAGTCGTCTCATTAAGCCGCTCTCCTTCTCGTGCCCATCTTATCTCCCTGTGTCAAGGTGGAATGAAAGGCTTAATTTCACAGAGATGACATTCTGCTCATGCGGTAGCTTTGTGACTACCTTCTTTTAAAATTTTTATTGTATTGTAGTGTAGGCAATATGGTTATAATAATGCCAACAATCAAGGGTTTAATGTACAAAAAGTCACTGCATCCCCACTACCACAAAAGTGCTCAAAACCCTCCACAGCTGACATTTTGTGCCCTGGAGACTACCCTCCCACCCTCTTCCCAGTGGCTTGCTAACAGTTTTGTGATGTAAGGTCAAAGGTTAGCTTCATTCCATACCTACAGAGATGAAGGAGAGTCACCGGTATTTGCTCTTCTCCCTCTGACTTACTTCACTTAATCTGTTCCATCCAAGTTGCACCCTCCTGCCCCGCCCTCCTCCACACCCAGCTGTGCTCAGGGTTTACTCGGGGATCACACCTGGTAGTGCTCAGGGGACCTCCCTTGGTGCCAGGGCTCAAACCTGGGTCAGCTGTCAGCCAGGCAAGCACCGGAGTGCTTGAGATCAAGCCCAAACCAGTCACCTGCAGAGCAAACACCCTCCCCCTGTTTGGAACGCTCTTGACTTCTCCCACTGCTGACTGCCCTTCTGATGAAAGTGCTGCTCTGTTTGGGCTCAGCTCTGCCCTCCAGGACCAGCACACAGCTCTCCTTCCTCTCACCGGCAACAGTCTCAGCTGTTATTTCACCCAGGAGCCATTCCCCCCATCTTTTGCCTCTAGTTCTGGAATTCCTGTGATGCAGTTGCTCCTTTGAATATTGTCTAGTGGACAATTTAAAATTTCTTCATTAACAAATTCTTTCAGGGGCTGGAGCGATAGCACAGCGGGTAGGGCGTTTGCCTTGCATGCGGCTGACCTGGGTTCAATTCCCAGCATCCCATATGATCCCCTGAGCACCGCCAGGGGTAATTCCTGAGTGCAGAGCCAGGAGTAACCCCTGTGCATTGCCGGGTGTGACCCAAAAAGCAAAAAAAAAAAAAAAAAAAAAAAAGAAACTCTTTCAGAGTGATAGTACAGCAGGCAGGCATCTGCCTTGCAGAGTCCAACCTGGGTTCCACCCCTGGCACCCCACCAGGAGTGATCCCTGAGCATGGCTAGGTGTGGCCCCAAAATGAAAAACAAACAACAACAAAAACCCCAAAAACAAAATGAAACAAAAAACCATCTCTTTTATATTTTCTTTTTTTATTTGATAGGTGTACCTTGTCTTCAAGGTCAGTTTCTGACTTCTCCCATTTTGCTGCTGTGGCTTGCTGCTATATTTACTTGGTTCCATTTCTGGTTGAGTGCTTTCATGTTTTCCATCAGTTTTATTTCTTCAAGTTTATTGAATCTCTTCCAGTATTTTCCTCAGCTCAATGAACATTGAGAGACTCACTGATCTGAAGTTAGCCATGGGCAGTGTAGAAAGTTCTCATGTAGGTCAAGGCTTTTCTAGGATTTTTGTCTCATCCACTGATATAGCTAAATTTCTTTTTTTCTCTTTTTAATTTTGCTTTTTGGGCCACACTCTGCGATGTACAGGGGTTACTCCTGACTTTGAACTCAGGAATTACTCCCAGCAGTGCTTGGGGGACCATATGGGATGCTGGGAATCGAACCCAGGTCGACCCCGTGCAAGGCAAACGCCCTACCCACTGTACTATGACTCCAGCCCCAGCAGCTAAATGTCTTAATCCCTTCCCCACCCTGTTGGTGCCCAACAGATCATGAGGATGAGTCCTTGGACGCTGCCCCGCAAGCAGGAAGCAGAACCAGGACTCCACTTTGCACTACGTGGGCAAGCCTAAGCTGCGAGTCCGGTTGATAATGGAAAAGGCCAAATCGACCCTCTGCGGCCAGCAGGTTCCCACAGCACAAAGCAGCAGCTTCCCCTTCTCAGGTATCTCAGACCTACTAACCTTTAGATGGAAACATCCTCTCCCGTTATCGCAGACCCCAGGTGTGAGGAAGTCGTGACCTATGGCACCTAGTGCTTGGCCATGTTCTTCCCCAGAAACTCGAACTGACCGTGTTTTCCTTCCTGGGTATTATAACTGCTTCCCTCGCAAACAGGGCAAAACAATGTAGGCTTGGATACATGCTGATCCTATGCCTCCGCTTCCCTATTTTGGTTCTTCCCACTCTGTTGAATTTCACTGGCCGCGATTATAATAAGCCAGCAAATAAAAGGAGGCCGAGCCGGCTGCTCTTGGTCACAAGATCTGAGTGAGTCCTGGGATCCTCTGTGAAAAATAATTTCTCTTCATTCCTTGTCTCAGCACCTCAGACTGTCTAAACAAACGTGCGTACAACGCCAGCCCCTTGCAGCTATTCCTGGTGCTTCCTGGAAACTAAGGGTTGAAGGTCTGAGTTGAAGTTTGTGTGTGGAGCAATTCTGTGACACCTTTGTAGTAGCAGGCCCCTGGCAACCACACATGCCTTGTGAAGACTTGACTTCCCGTCCTTTTTCATCTTCCCTTTTTCCCTCCCTCCCTCTGTCCCTTCCTTCTTTCCTTCCCTTTCATATTTGGGCCGCACCTAGTGGTGCTCAGGGCTAACCCTCCTGGCAGGCAGGACCGGGGCCCATATGGGATATCCGGGACTGAACCCAGGTCAGCTGCTTGCAAGTCACTTGAGAAGACTTCTTAAATGCTGCAAGACCAAACTAATGCCTGTGGCCTGAGCTGTCATGGCCCGACTTAGGGTGCAGTGGTACCGTGTCCTGTGGCTGCTACAGCACAAGGCCTAGCTGGCCTGCGCACTGTCCCGCTCTCACACTGGCTGGCACCTGGCAACTGGATGTGGTCATGCGAGCCCCGTAACAGCTGTTCAGCAAGGTGACCTTCGTGGCTATGGGGAGGATTTTGAATTTGCCAGGATCAGTTTGGGGATGGCTGCTTTGGACCACGGCTGGGTGGGTGGGCTCAGGTCTGGTGTCTTCTCCCTGCTGTGCCTAGGGACAGCTACTCCTGGGTTCGCGTGGAGACGAGGTCTGATGCACCCACCCTGGGCAGCTGGCTATGGCCAAGCACCTACCAGCCTACACCACAGCTGTGACCCTGAGGGGGACTCTCCGGCTGGCCCTGTCGGGTGGGCTGAGGTGTGGGGGCGGCCTGGGAACGACCGTTTCCAGCCCCAGTTGGGTATGGCTGTGTGCTGTTGGGTTTCAGAAGTCAAGATGGTTTTCAACTCAGCAGGCTCAATACAAAACTGAGTTCTGCAAAAATCCTTGGCACTCAGTTCAGCAGGTCCGACTTTAGGGGAGAGACTCTCCAAACAATAATAGTGAGTTTTGTTGAAATATTGAATGCAATCAAAGTGAAAGTAAAGTGAAATTTATTAGTTACACAGGCAGGGGGGGCTAAGGGTGGGGAGCTAGGGGCGGGGGGGCGGCTAGGGCTGTGGGGGTGTGGGGTGGAGCTATACTGTGATTCTTGGTGGTGGAATATGTGCACTGGTGAAGGGATGGGTGTTCGAGCATTGTATAACTGAGACTTAAACCTGAAAACTTTGTAACTTTCCACATGGTGACTCAATAAAAAAAAATTTTTTTTAAATCCTTAGCACTCAGAGGCTGGAGCACAGCGGGTAGGGCATTTGCCTTGCATGGGGTCGACCTGGGTTCGATTCCCAGCATCCTATATGGTCCCCTGAGCACCACCAGGAGTAATTCCTGAGTGCAGAGTCAGGGGTAACCCCTGTGCATTGCTGGGTGTGACCCAAAAAGGAAAAAAAAAAATCCTTGGCACTCAGCACCAAGCACCGACTGGGCAGGTGGTGGGGCCGTCAGCTCAGTCTGGGGGGTAGAGATAAGGCTGCAGTGCCCTTGGGAGGCGCACCCACTGTGCTTTCCACCCCCAGCACAGGATCGGCTCTGCGAGTGCTGGCTTGAAGCTGGAATTTGCTGATTCTTTCGTGTCCCGCACCCTCCCACTCAGGTTGGTATTTCCTGGCTCTGGCTCACTGCTGCCTTCTCTCTTTAGTCCCTGGCACCCAGGGAGGCCCTCCTTAGCTCGGAGCTTGTCCTCGGTTCCGTGTTCTTCAGGGAGTCAGCTTGCAGAACGCTATGTTCAGAGTTTGTGTTCTTTGGATGATGTCACCCGAATTCTCACGAGCTCTTCCTTTTAGCCATCCTGGCCCTTCTCTAAACCTTGCTTCTTAAACTACAGGTTGCAAAACCATATGGGGAATTTTTGAGAAATTTTATTTTGGGGACTTGGGGCTATACCCAGTAGTACTCGGGACCTACTCCTGACTCTAAATCGGGTTTCACTCCTGACAGTACCAGGATAAACCTGGGGCTGACCAGGGGCCAGGGTGGGTAGGCCCTTAACTTGCATGTGACTGGCCCAAGGTTTGCTTCCTTCATCCCATTCCTCATCATTCTTCACCATAGGGTTCCCTGAGCACCATCAGGAGTAATTCCTGAGTGTGGAGTCAGGAGTAGCCCCTGAGCATTGTCAGATGTGGCCCCAAAACTCAAAGAACTTGGGGTTGGTCATATGCAAGGTAAACGCATTAACCCCTTTACTATCTCTCCAGTCTCTTAAATTTCATTTTAAAATAAATCTTCATGGGGCTGGAGAAATAGCACAGCAGGTGGGGAGTTTGCCTTGCATGCGGCCGACCCGGATTCGATTCCCAGCGTCCCATATGGTCCCCTGAGCATCGCCAGCAGTAATTCCTGAGTGCAGAGCCAGGAGTAACCCCTGTGCATCGCCGGGTGTGACCCAAGAACCAAAAAAAAAAAAAATCTTCATGATTCATAATCAGTACATTTTTATTTATATACTCAATTTATATACCTGCTCATTTTATTTATGATTACTGTTTTCATTGCCACCCCCCCCCCCGGGTTATTGCTGACAGGCTGAGGTGTTCCTCGGCCCCATGCCAGGCAGCAGCGCTTGAGCACCTGTCTTCTGTCCTCACCAGGCCGAGTCTTCCAGCGGCAGTGCTCAGGCATATGCTTGCTGGGTGCCACACCTTTCACCAAGATCCTAAGTTCTGCCTGTGGAGCCAGAGACAGACCTTGCTTTGCAAGTGGCAGAGCCTGGTTCAGTTTTCGGCCTTGCACCAACCACCTTGCACCTCTGAGCACGGCCAGGTGTGGCCCAAACACCACGACCCGAATGATGGTTGTGGTGTTGACTGAGATCCCTCCAGTGTTCAACATACTTATCGGGCTGTTCTTTCCCGCAGTGATGCTTCTGCTTCTTTAGCTCTGCTGCTCCACGGAGTCCTAGACCTCAGAGCTGCCGGGCTCAACCAGCTGAGATGCCAGGCTTGCGACCAGCACACTCCGGGGACCAAAGGCAGGGCTTTAAGTCGAACACTCCTCATTCAGGCCCGTTCTGATCCCTACTAGATCTAAGGACTTGAGCAAGCTCCTTGATTTCTCCAAGCCTATTTCCCCATTTGTAAAGGGCAGGTGATGATAACGAAAGCATTTAATTTATATGACTGTTTTAAGGATTATAGGATTTTGGTCAATTGCTTTAAGATGGCTATGCTGGGTACAAAGTACCCAATAATTGTTCAGTATTTGCTGTGGAAGAATGGAGTGTCATCTGCAGCAGAACTCTCCGCCCGCAGGTATAAGCTCATTTCCCATTGCCTTTTCTCTACTCTAAGAAATGTGAGAGAAGGATGGTTTCCTGATTTTAAACAGCTACGGAAACCCCTTAAGTTAGTTCTGGACTCTTACCGCACACCTCCAGGCTTTTTAAATGTCTAAACAAAATACTTCCCTCTGTAAATAAGGGTCGGTCCAATCTGGGAGCCCAGCTCTACTAACTGGTCTGAAATGTGCCTCCTTTGTGTGAGGTTTGATGAGGAATAAGTAGAATTTATGATGCTTTCAAAAGATTGAATATAAAAGGAAGAAGTCTTGTTATACATCTTAAACACATCTTAAAATCCATTTTTCTAAGTAGTCTGTAAGAACACAGGTAAGCGTCTCAACAGATTGTTTCGTTTAGTCATCTTGGGAGTGGGCTGGGAAGTGAGGGGTTCCCTAGACTCGGAGGAATTCAGATGATATGGGGGAGTAAAATCCTAGATAATGAATGCGTACACATGCGTGTGTGTATGTGTGTGTGTGTGTGTGTGTGTGTGTGTGTTGGTGGTTGTGAAGCTGGGATATACTTCACAAATGATGGCTCTACTCTCATTTATTATACTTATTCCCTTTTTGGGGGGGGATGTCGGGTGCACCCCGCAATGCGTGAGGGGTAACTCCTGACCCTGCACTCAGGAGTCACTCCTGATGGGATGTTAGTGATTGAACCTGGGCTGGCCTCATGCAAGGCAAGTGCCCTACTCATTGTACTCTCTCTCCAGTCTTATACTTATTCTCTTATTTATTCTTTTATTAAAATCTCCTCTCCACCCATACCCATATCAAGCACTCTATGGGAAGGATTCAGGCAAAGATGCCTTCTGTTTTTGAGAGGAATGTTCTAGACAACCAGAAGTAGGTGAGGAGAAAATAATGATTTGTTTCGGACAGCTTGTGTGTTGAGTGCTATTTTATGTGAACATGGCGTTTCAAGCATAGAGCTGAAGATAGTTCTGATGCCTTTAATCAAGTGTATTTTTAGGAAGTACTTATATGCGGCACCAAATTTATTATATTCTGGAGACATCTGTAATCAGTCATTAAAGTTGATGGTGCACTTGAAATAAGCACTGCAGGAAAACATCACACTCCTTTTTGGCTAGCTACACCCTTTACCTTGACAAGGATCAGTGTTCAGCTCAAATGTGTTATACTCATCTGATTTCACTAAGGGGAAGAGGAAAGGGAAAAAGAGGGCAGAGAAGTGCTGAAAGTAGGTAAAGGAACAAACATGATAAGCTCTCTGTTTCTGTAGTTCAAACCATAATGCCCAAAAGGTGGGGGGAGGAGTGGGGGAGGGGGAGGGAAAGGCAGAGGCGGGAGGGAAGCTGGGGACGCCGTGCTGGGAAATGTTCGCTGGTGGAGGGATGGGTGTTGGAACACTGTATGACTGAAACTGGATCATGAACGGCTTTGTAACTGTGTTTCTCATGGTGACTCAATTAAAAATAAACAAACAAACAAAAAAAAAACACAAAGGGCATCACAGCAATAATAGGAAAAATTCAGAAGTAAACCAGTGATAATTACTCCCTTTACATGAAAGATCTGGCTTCAACCATGGAAAAGATGTATCAAGCCTAGTTTCTTTTTTTGGTTTTTTTTTTTTTTTGCTTTTTTTTGGGGGGGGGGGTCACACCTGGCGATGCACAGGGGTTACTCCTTGCTCTGCACTCAGGAATTACCCCTGGTGGTGCTCAGGGGACCATATGGGATGCTGGGATTTGAACCCGGGTTGGCCGCGTGCAAGGCAAACGCCCTACCCGCTGTGCTATCTCTCCAGCCCCAAGCCTAGTTTCTTAAGTTATTAAACAATAATTATTTATTTTTATTTTTACAATGTTAGGCACCATGATTTCCAATACTGTTGACGACAGGGCTGGGGGCACAGATGCTCGACACGCCCCTGATGTGGAGAGCTCAGCTCTAGGAGCAGCTCTGGGGAAGCCTCGCTGCTAAACTGCGGCTTCTGGCCTCATATCATCGTGTAAATGAATGTAGAGGTGGCAAAAAATAGTAAAATGTTGTTTTAAAATAAATGTAAATAAATTAGTTTGCCGTACCCGCTGTGCTCAGGGCTGCTCCTGGTGGGCTTGGGGGGGACATGCAGGCACGAGGAGTGAATCCAGCACATGCAAGGCAGGCACTGCAGTACTGTCACTCTTACCCCAGAGTTTTATTTTATTCCTTTGGGGTCACACCCGGCGATGCTCAGGGGTTACTCCTGGCTCTGCACTCAGGAATTACCCCTAGTGGTGCTCGGGGGACCATACGGGATGGTGGGGATCGAACCCGGGTTGGCCGCTTGCAAGGTAAACACCCTGCCCGCTGTGCTATCCCTCCAGCCCCTAAATGTTTTTATTTTATACTTGTTTTATATCTCTATAAACATTTCCAGGGTGGAAGGGGTCTTGGGTAGGAATGGTCCCAGGAGCCCCTGGTCACCTACAGCACCTACAAACTCTGGCTTTGGGGTGACCTAACAATGGAATCACATCATTCGAGTTGGGGATTTTGGACTAGAAATATCACAAAGCGGTCTGGAGAGCTGAGAGGGCTGGAGTGAGTCCCACCAACACATGGCCACAGGCATCTCTGCAAGCAGCCCCCAAGCAACGCCCCCCCCCCTCCAACCATGACGGAGATGAGAGCAGAACAAAGCCAGAGCCAGAGACTTAAACCCATGATTAGGCAGTGGGGGGGGTCTCTCATGGGAAGCTAGGGTCCAAGACTATCATTTCTATGATCCCATCATACTTTTTTTTTTTTTGGCTTTTTGGGTTACACCCAGCGATGCTCAGGGGTTACTCCTGGCTCTGCACTCAGGAATCACTCCTGGCGGTGCTCGGGGGACCATATGGGGCACCAGGGACTGAATCCAGGTCGGCCACTTACAAGGCAAATGCCCTCTCACTGTACTATCACTCAGGCCCTTTCCATCATATTTAAAAAAGATCTTGTTCTTAAATCCATTATACCATCTGCTCTGATATTTATTATTCAGGACTTATTGAATAATAAATAAGTCATTCATTTAAATGATTTAAATGCTTACATTTATTTAAATGAGTGCAACCTTACCTTTCCTGTTTCAGTAGAGGTGAATTTTTCAAACTCAAATTAGCACTCAATAATGAATCTTAACCAGAATTAAAGAATAAATAAGGGGTTGGTGCGATAGCAGAGCGGGTAGGGCATTTTGCCTTGCACACAGCTGACCTGGGTTTGATTCCCAGCATCCCATATGGTCCCCCGAGCACCGCCACGAGTAATTCCTGAGTGCATGAGCCAGGAGTAACCCCTGTGCATCGCTGGGTGTGGCCCAAAAAGCAAATAAATTAAACAAACAAACAAATAAATAAATAAATAAATAAATGAGATACAGCAAACAGGTCTGAGGCCACCTGAAGGGTGAGTACTGTGTGTGGATGTGTGTGGAATATTCTTCATGTCTGTATGTAAACTCTTCTGGTTTAAAAAATAAGAAGTTTGGATTTCTGGTTCTGACAAGATGGAGTAAGTCCACTAGACTTTCTCTGCCACCACTGCAATGGAAAAATTTTTGGCAAAATACAACTAGTTGAGAACTTGGGTGGGGGAAGCCTAACAAACTGGGAGAAGTTATCTGGGGGGTCGTTCTGTCCAGTATTTCCCTCTTTTCTCTCACGGCTTTAACCTGAGGAGAGGCATAGCTGGAGGGCTACCTGGTAGCAGAGGCAGCGAAAGTTCTCAGAGAGGAGCCTAAGAGGAAGTACAACTATTAAGGCCCATGTCTTGAATGTGGCTGACCCCAGTCACCAGCAGGGTAACCCCTCAGTACAGTGCCAGGTCAGTGAGTGTGGCCCAAAGACCAAGAAAATAAAACTCTTGGAAAAAACCTAAACAACTCTTGTTCCTCCCACTCAACTCACAACACTTCCAATACCAAATGTGTGGCTGCTGCTGGGCAGGATGACACGTGGTCCCCGGGACGGAAGCCAGGTGAGCCCCGCCTGCCCCGAGCCCCGTCCACTGAGGCTCTGGGGACATCAGCCAACCGCAACTACTCAGCCTTGCTACTCCAAGGGGAGTGTCCATGGGTGGGCATGACATTGTTTCAGTGACACTTTACTGACAAAAACAAGTTGGAAGGATTCATGGTTTGGACACCCTATAAGGCTTCTTAAACTTTCCCACCCGCAGCCTCTTTGCTTCTGAGAAACTGTTATGGAAACCTGGGTGTACTGGTGTACAAAACAGATACACAAATCAGACGTTCACTGGTAATAGTCACAAAGGAATTTATTGTAAAAATGACCCCCACGACACAGCAGCAAACCTCAGTGGGAAACGCTTCCCCAGAAGCAGCATGCCCTTCCTTTGTACTTCATCAGGGACGCACATGGCTCCTGCGGCCACGCTGGACACCCCAGCCACACCATGCGAGCGCTAAGTCGGGCTCCAACCTCCTGTCACGGGGGTCAGAAATCACAGGGGGAGAGGCAGGGCCGATGACACGGGAAGGCGGAAATCTAAACCACTTAGAAATAACAAAGGAAGAAAGCGACACTCACGCGAATGACGTGGCGAGCTCCCTGGTGGAGGGAGTGAATCAGGGAGACTCCCCTAGACCGGACAGCCACCTGGGAAGGCAGCACAGGACCCCCGACCTTAGAGTGACCAGAACAGCTCAAGACTTGACTGGCACTACCCCGCTCAGTAAGCTCTCGAATGAGTGCCTCAGACACAGCACGCTGGGGATGTTCAAGATGCTCAATGGAACAATGGAACGGGACAAGAAAGCGTGTGGTCAGGAAAGAAAACTGCAATCAGGAGTGACAGAGTAAAGAGCTTGGTAGGTGAGATGAAAAGTTCCAGAGAAAGAGCAGAGTGACGGCGACTGAGGACAAAGGCAGTGAGTCCCAAGACAGAATGCAGGAAACAAAAGAGAAAAAGGGAAAAATATAAATTCAATGAAAACAACATGCACGAGAACTACGGAATGGGGTCAAAAGGAAGAATGTAGGAATCACTGTAGTCCCAGAGGAACAAGGTGCATCTGATAAAGAGGCATTAGTCCAAGAAACACCAATAAGAGACCAAGACGAGAAGAGCCAAGAGACCCAAAGAATACTTCACGGGGGCCGGAGTGATAGGCCCGTGCGTAGGGTACCTGCCTCGCACACAGGTGACCTGGGTTTGATCTGTGGCACCGTATATGGTCCCCTAAGTCCTGCCAGGAGTGACCCTGAGCTCAGAGCCAGGAGAAAGTTCTAAGCACCACTGGGTGTGCGCCCCCCCTCAAAACTACTCCAAGACACATCATAATCTAAATGACAAAAGTCAACAAAAGGGAATATTGAAAATAACAAGGTCAGAGAGAGAAATTACATACATAGACACAACTCACAGGTTGATCAAGTGAGACATTAAGGTCCAGGAAAAATGGTGGAATATAGTAAAAGAATAAAATAATGACAAACCAATGACATGCCACCTGGCCGAGACCACCACCCAGCAGACTATCGTGCAGGACTCCACAGAACAGGACAGTTAGGGACTTCACTGCCGTGAAAGCAGCCTCGTAAGAAGGAGGAAACCATCTTAAGACAAGTTTCACAAACATGCATAGCCTGTACAGAGTGTGGCAAGAAAACCTCCTTTGTGTCAATAACCTCATTCAATGCCTATGGCTTAAATGCTCCAATCAAAACACTCAGGGGCTGGAGTGATAGCACAGCGGGTAGGGCCTTTGCCTTGCATGTGGCCGACCCGGGTTCGATTCCCAGCATCCCATATGGTCCCCTGAGCACCATCAGGCCTAATTCATGAGTGTAGAGCCAGAAGTAACACCTGTGCATTGCTGGGTGTGACCCAAAAATTAAAAAAAAAAATTTCCAATCAAAACACTCAGCGGCAGGATGGATCTGAAAACCAAATCCAACTTTCTGCTTCTTACTAAAGGCACATTTGAACAGTCAAGACAAATACAGGCTCAAAGTCAAAGGCTGAAAGAACAATACATCAAGTAAATAATTCCCTTAAAAAGGCTAGAGTGGGGCTGGAGTGATAGCACAACCGGTAGGGCGTTTGCCTTGCACGCAGCAGACCCGGGTTCGATTCCCAGAATCCCATATGGTCCCCTGAGCAGCGCCAGGGGTAATTCCTGAGTGCAGAGCCAGGAGTGACCCCTGTGCATAGCCGGGTGTGACCCAAAAAAAAAGGGAAAAAAAAAAGGCTAGAGTGTCCGAGCTTGTATCAGACAATATAGAATTCAAGTTAGGTTAATCTGCACGAATATATTTGTATCTGTTTTATCTGTATAGGATTTAAAATTATTTAAGAAGAAATAATTAAGCTTGGAAAACCTTGAGGTGATTTCTTACATGCAGATGCTTCATCCTGATTTTAGAATTTCAAATAGTTGATATATCTTTGTACACTTTTCACTTAGGGTGAACCTGGTGGCTCCCAGCACCACTGAGCCTCAGACTAAGCATCTCCGGAAGTGACCCACTTTATTGGAGAAACCCCATGACATATTGATATGTAGGTTGAAAGGATGGACGAAAAGCTCACAGACAGGGGCTGGAGTGACAGCACAGTGGGTAGGGCACTGTACGAGGCCAACCTGGGTCTGATTCCCAGCATCCCATATGGTCCCTGAGCACCGCCAAGGGTGATTCCTGAGTTCAGAGCCAGAGCCAGGAGTAACCCCTATGCATCACCAGGTGTGACCCAAATAGCAAAAAAAAAAAAAAAAAGAAAGAAAAGCTCACAGACAGTGGCTTGTAGAGTCCTAAGCTTTCCTCCTGTGGACAGCCAGGTAGTCTGGGACAGGGGTGGTCAAGCTGTTACTGAGAGGTTTGGTTTCTCCATGGCAAAGGCAGTGAGTCCCAGGCCAGAGAGACCGTAACAGCAAGGAAAGCCCTGCACACGACCAGCATGTCAAGTGTCATCCCTGGCACTGCACACAGCCCTGAAAACCTCCAGGACTGGCCCTGGCAGTTCCCAATCCTCCCTGGCACGCTCCCTGTCTCATCTTTTGTGTTGTTTTGTTTCAGGCCCGCCTGTGGTGCTTAGGGGCGTGAGGTCTCTCCTGAAGGCGCTCGGGGATTGAACCTGGATCTGTGCTCCAGCTCTAAGCTGTCTCCAGCTCCCGAACCCCTCCTGCTGTGAGCCCTGGAGGAGTGCGCAGGCGTGGCCGGGCTGCTCTGCTGGTAGTTCCATGTGGCTGCACTCAACCCGAATACAGCTCCTCGTGACCCAAACCAAGAAACACTCTCAAATGAATCCTGAGTTCTGAGTGGACTTTGTGGATATAAGCTATCATTTGTAGATGAATAAATGCAATTTTTTAAATTTTTGTTTTTGGGCCAGACCCAGTGGTGCCCAGGGCTTACTTCTGGCTCTGTGCTCAGGAGTTACTCCTGGCGGTGCCTGGCATGCCGAGACTGAACCCAGACTGGCCGTAACCAGACAAGCGCCCCCCTCCCCTCCCCCCCACCCCCGCTGTACTGTTGTTGCTCTGGCCCCTCACCTGCCTTTCTGGAGACACGTCACTGAGAGAGAAACCAGCCGTGCTCCGTGGGACCATAGCGGAAAGTCAGCGGTCCAGCACCAGCTCTTCTGGCTCTGGTGGGGCTCCATGCAGGCAAGCCAGGCGTGCGGCCACTCACCCAACCCCCCTCCTGGGCCTCTGGTGGGATTTTCCTGTGAACAGTGAGGACGTGGGACTAGATCATCTACGGCCCCTGTGAGGGGATCTACTCCTGGTGATCTACTCCTGGCGATCGGACGGTCCGGGGAGGAGCTAACGGCAGAGCCAGGCCTGAGCCACAGGGAGCTACGAGAGCTCCCGTCTGGAGCCTCAGCAGCGCATTCCAGGGCAGCGGTGCTGGCAGGCGCCCTCGAACTCACTGAAGGCGCACCGCCTGCATTCCGGGTCAGCAGCGGCCCGGGGAGAGCTGCCCGGTGCCAGGCGGCACATCCCAGCGAGCAGACTCAGCAGTGGAGGAGGAAACACTATTTATTTACAGTTCTCACTTTATCCACAATTTCCCGTACAAACATAAAAACTAAAAAAATAAAACCACCACTTGGGAACACAAGTGTCTTTCTTTAATTTGTCGGGCGAGGGAGGGTCACGGCCCCCCTCTCTGTGGAGGAGGCTCTGAGGCACACGGGAGGGGGGAGAGGAGGGGCGGGAAGGATGCCTGAGAAACAGCTGCCAACGAGAAACGTCACGTGCTGCGCTGGCTTCCCTGGGGCCGCGCCTCCCCCCACGAACGTGGGCCCCACAACTATGCTCCATGGACTGTGTGGGGCGCAAAGGGTGGGGGATGCAGGGTGCTGCCTCGCTCGGAGGAGAGACCCGAGCCCCAGTGCTTGGCACCAAGTCAGTCGCAGACAGCTGCTGTCCTGAAAACAACGTGACAAACATGTGAAAACAAGAAAGGCCTGCCCAGGGTCCAGGCGAAGGGCAGGCTAACATGCAGAAGCCTTCTGCCTCTGGGGACTCCCCGGGGGTGCGGGCGGGGAGCCCCAGAGAGGGAAGGAGCAGGGCAGAGGCCCCGGGCCCGCTCTGCTCCACTCACAAGGACCCCGGGGGCCAACCTGGAGGGGCTGAGGCCATGGGCCAGGCCAGGCAACCTCGATTGCTTTCACGTGTGGATGCACATTATAAATATAAAACCGAATCTGCTACAAAGAGGGCACGCACTCGTACATCAACCCATATACATAGTAACACAATTTACACCTAGTATCTTGGAGTGGGTCATCCTGGAGCAGGGGCTGCAGAGGGAAAGGCCCCGCCCCGCCCTGGTCCTTCTGGGGGGAGTGTGTTGGCTAGCTCATGGGGCCTTCTCATGTGTCGCCTGGTGCCGGGTGGAGTGTTCTGCAGGGCGCCTCCGCCAGACCCGGTCTAAGGGCTAAACCCGCCCTGGCTCAAACCAGGCGGCAGGGAAAAGGCAGAAGCGAGGCAGGAGGGGAGCGGGGGGAGGGGGGTGTTTTGGAAAGTAAGGCGGTTTTTAACCTGTGATCAAATCAAACAAATGCCCCACGGAACAGCGTGTCGGGCAGAGCAGGGCAAGGACAGCCAGTCCACATGGGTGGGGACGTGAGTCGGACCCTGAGCCTCCTGCCACCTGCCTTGAATTGTCCAGTTTTGTTGAGAGGGGCAGACGCCCCGGTACCCCTCCTCCGTCCTGGCCCAATCCCACAGCACAGAATACTGACAGTGGCCCGAGCCCCGGCAGAGAGGGGGCCACACTCGGGGGCCACAGTGACGAGACTGCCAGCGGAGGCGGGCGGCGGGGCCCGCGGGAGCAGCACCTATCGGCGGTAGTGGTTCGGGGCGTCGGCGAACATGTACTTGAGCCTGTAGGCCTCAGCGAGCAGCAGGCCGATCTCCTCGTTGCCCCAGTGGATGGTGGGGAGGTTCTGTAGCAGCATGAGGAGGCCCTGGAAGGAGAGAGGACGGTCACCTGGCACTGCCCCTCACAGGCCCGCCCCGCGCCCCACCTGAGCCTGGGAGCCATCGGCACCTGCCTCTGAACCGACCCCAGCAATGAATCAGGACACCGGAGAGAGACAATACCCCATCTTCACCCAAGCACGCCCTTCCGTTCTGAAGGATTCCTTTCCATCTCTTTTCCACATGCATTTCTTTAAATAGCTGTAATAACGATCACGATTTTATGTGCTTTTTGATCATCCTTTTTAACTGTAAGTTTCATGTTTTTCCATGCATCTTACAAAATGATTATTCTCAACGTCAGTATTTCATCCTGTGGCTATACCCTAATTTCTCTACTACTTCTCTTTGGTTAGATACATACTTTGCTTCCTGAAAAAAACAAAACAAACCCCACACCTTGAAGACCGCTGCGTACATGTCTGTTTGCACTGGCCACCTTTCTCCTCACCCCGTGTGAGTCCAGCCGCTGGCTCCACCCTCAGCCTGTGCTCTGGGGTATTGCTCCACCGTCCACCCAGCCGTTTCCCTCTGCACGACACAGCATGGTCCCAATAGGCCCACGTCGGCCACGTTTCTTTCCGTCCATTTCCGTGGCTTACTTCATATGGTTCCATTCAAGGAACACCTCTTTTCTCCTCCACTTATCTAAATTTTATTTGGTTTTCAAAGCCTTGCTCCCCCAAACAGCTCCACAGAGATGGGCTATCGAGGGGGATTAAAGTAGACAATAAAAGTGAGATTTTAGGTTATCCCTGTAATCCAGTTACCCATGCTGTGGCTGCTGCTTTGTCTGTCTCTGTGAACTGGATATTCTTAATTTTTTTACTATAAAGTAATTATAGCCAGACATAAAACTCAAAGCCACAAAGAGTCCAACAGATCTGATAAGAGTTTACAAAACTCAGAATGTCAAGAGGCACCAAATACAAAGTTAAATGGAAAAAACTGACTCTAAGAAAATATTTTAAACATCTACAAAAGCCAACGGTTAATTGGAAAAGAATGCTGACAAATTGGCGAGAAAAGAGGAAAGACAACCAAGACGAAAAGCGATAAAGAAGGACCCATCACTGGGGTGGGTGGCCACTCCGGCCCCTTCAGCCGGTCTGGACACGCCGTGTCTCCTCGTTTTCGTTTCGGAGAGCATGCTCGGCTTTCTTCCCAGGAAACGGAACTTCAGCAGGACGCAGGGCCGCCTGTGGCCCTGGGTGGCCAGCGAGATGGAGTCTGGCTCACTCCCAGACAGAGAAGCTCCCGAGCGGCTCCCCACCTCCCAGGAACAGGAGCAAGCCTGAGAGCACGGGGCTGTCACCGTCGTCCGAATGGTCCAGCAGGGCAGGCGTTCGCCTCACAGGGCTCAATGCACCACATGTGGGCCCCACCCCAGCCCACCAAGAGTAACTCCTGAGTTCGGAGCCGGCAGTAAGCCCTGAGCACTACCCACAGATGCCCCTAAGCAATTACATATGAGCCCACTCAAGTCAAAGAGAGAACAAAACCTCATGTTAGTATATATCCACCACGTGTGTGCATGAGAGCACACAGGTGTGGGTGGATGACAGAATGCCAACAGCATGTCTCCAGTCATGAAAGACATTTTGCTTGTTTCCTTTTTCTTCTGTTGTGCTTTTTTTCGGGTCACTCCCGGCGATGCTCAGGGCTCTGCACTCAGGAATTACTCCTGGTGGTGCTCGGGGGACCATATGGGATGCCAGGGGTCGAACCTGGGTTGGCTGCGTGCAAGGCAAATGCCCTAACCACTGTGCTATCGCTCCAAAACCCTTGTGCTATTTTGATTCATTATACTTTTATACCTTGTAAGCCCCTTGGTTTAAATATCTGAAGTTGTTTTGCACAGCACTCGCATGATCGAGTGTTTTTAAATAGCAACACCTTCTCTGCGGAAGTCTGGTCTAGGTAAAGCATAAAAAGGCAGCACGCAAGCGGCCAACGACTTCACCATGAAGGGAAAGCCCCTGCCGGTCATTCTGGAATATTCCCTTCTAGTCCCTTATCTGCACAATACACAGCATTGCCTTTATTATTACAATTCTTTGTAAAGGAGCTGGAGAGATAGTCCGGGGGGTAAGGTGGCTGCCTTGCACAAAGCCGGCCAAGTTCTGTCCACATTAGCACACATGGCCCCATGGGCACCAGCAGCAGCGAGCCCGGAGTAGCATCGGAAACAATAAAACCCAACCAAATACCCCCAGACTCTGGGTGGACCTTTTGTTTGGGGAGGCTGTGGGGGAGGCGCATGCCTGTGCTCAGAGGACCGTATGTGGTGGCAGGATTCGGATCATTGTTGTACGCGAGGCAAGTGCCTTAATCTTTGCACCACCTCTCTGGTCCCTTATTTAATTAAGACATTTTGGGCCTGGACTGACAGTACAACGGGAAGGGTGTCTGCCTCATGAGATGCAGCCAACTGGAGTCCAGTCCCTGGGGTCCCATATGGCCCCCTGAGCCCTGCCAGGAGTGTTCCCTGAGTGCAGAGCCAGGTGTAAATCCCGAGCACTGTGCAGGGTGTGGCCCAAAAACGGGGAAAAAAATTTTTTTTACCTTGTGGTTTTCAATGGCTCAAGAGTCTTCCATAATTTACTCTTTTCTGTACTGAGTGCTTGATTTATTTCTGCATTTTTAACTATATAATGAAGTCATAGTCAACAGCTGTTGTGACAAGTCAAAGTCTAGATTACTTCCTGGGGCGAGATTCCTAGGAATGACACTGCCTTGTGCAACAGCATGAGGCTTGTTGCTTGTCTGGGCATCAGAGAGGGGCCATATCTTGGGCTTGTGCTGACCCGAGCCCTACTGCGAGCGAGACTAGTGTCTTGGAGCACTTACCCACTTTCTCCCACTAGGCTCATGTCTGCCTCAAATCTCTGACTTTTTTTTGTGTGTGGGCACCACATCCAGTGATGCAGTCGCTCTGTGCTTAGGGATCACCTCTGGTAAGCGCAGGGGAACATATGGGGCGCCAGGAATTGTACCCAGGCCGGCCCTACGCAAGGCAAGTGCCTGACCTCTTGTACTATTGCTCTGGTTCAAAAACTTCTAATTTCTAAGAGAATCAACACTTCTGTTTTCTTTCTTTTTTTACCCAGTGATGCACAAGGGTTACTCCTGGCTCTGTACTCAGGAATTACCCCTGGCGGTGTTCAGGGGACCATATGGGATGCTGGGAATCGATCCCGGGTCAGCTGCGTGCAAGGCAAACATCCTACCCGCTGTGCTATCACTCCAGCCCTGAATGGTGTTAATCTTAGTGCACCCCAGATTCCTTGGTGAAATCAATGGACCCTTCTCAGAATAATGGTTTTATATATACAGGACACAGACATCACTTGAGACATGGGTATTAAGGTTTTTTAAAAACAAATTTGTGCTACTGCAATATATTCTTTATTACAGACATAGAAAGATTGCACTCATCTGTGGAATATAGAATAACAGAGTAGGAGACTAACACCCAAGAATAGTAGAAATAAGTACCAGGAGGCTGACTCCACGGCTTGGAAGCTGGCCTCACATTCTGGGGAGAGGGCAGCTCAGATAGAGAAGGGATCACCAAGTAAAATGTGGTTGGAGGCCATGCGGGGGAAGGGAGATGCGTGCTGAATGTAGACTAGAGACTGAACACAATGGCCACTCAACACATTTACTGCAAACCACAACACCTAATTAGAGAGAGAGAACAAAAGGGAATACCCTGTCACAGTGGCAGGGTGGGGTACAGGGAGATGGGATTGGGGGGGTGGAAGGGATGCTGGGTTTATTGGTGGTGGAGAATGGGCACTGGTGAAGGGATGGGTTCTCGAACTTTGTATGAGGGAAACATGAGCACGAACCCTCACGGTGATTCACTAATTAAAAAATAAATAAATTAAAACAAATAAATAAAGAAATCCCTTTCAATTTTCAATATATATATATACTTTATTAATAAATTCTATGGAGGATATGTTTTCTTCGGCAGATTAAACATTACAATTTTAAACAGTAATGAACATAATACTTTGAAATACCTGTAATAATTTAATATAAGAAAATGCTTATAATTAGTGACAAAAAAAGGTACTGGTAATATTACTCTAACATTCATTATTGTAGCACACATTAAGTTTCAATTTGGGATTGTTGAAAATAAAGAATTGTTTTTCCCTTCACACCCGTGGATCCCTTGGCCTCCAAATGTGGACCCTTGGTTCATCTCTTGCCCTTTCTCGGAACATCCCTCAGTTAGCAAGAATTCTTATTACACTTCCCTACAGAGGCCAGAGGAGCATCCAACAGTCCAAGTTAACACTAATGCTACCTTTTAAAACTTAATTTATCCACATCAAAAACTTTTAATTTTGCACAAATTATTTCTGTCAGCAGAAATTCATTCCCACTTTCCACCACTTGCTCAGTGAGGTCAAACTGCTAGCCTGATTCTGGAGCCACCCTCACTCACTGTCTTCCTGTGCCCATCAGCCCTGTCTTCCCGACAGGGACCCCACAGGACAATGCTCCCTCGCCTGCCAGAACCAGAAGATTCCAGGACGCTGGCACCTCGGGGAGTGGGAGGACTGCCACTCCTCATGGCTAGTGGCTCAGCACAGGCTGCAGAAGCTGAACTGGCTGAGGTACCCTCAGAAAACACAAGCTCAAGGGTATCCCCAAGTTTTAGACTCTGAAGACTGGGCCAGAGCCAGCAATTCAGGCCTCCCACAGAACTCTGGCTGCAACAGGCCATGAGTGCGGGGGCTCTCACAGGGAAGGGAAAGGCTCAGGCAAGCAGGGAAGCACGCTAGGGTATGGGCCAAGCAAAGATACATGCAAGGGAAACCCCTGCACCACACGGTGCTCCTGTACTGAAGAAACCAAGGCACATCACAGACTACTCGGCAGCCAACTCGTTACTGGAATGTTCTCGTCCGGTATGTATTCATGTTATGTATAAAAACTACAAACTTGGAAACAATGACGGAGACCTACACTCCTGACATCAAGGAACATCCACTGCATTTTTATGCAAACATAAGAGGATATTTAAAAACTAAAGTTACAAAATGGCACATTTATTGGTTATTATATGTAACATACCTATGATGTTACATATTTATTCCTCAAAAATGTCTGGGAGGAGGCAAAGAGATAGTCTAGTGGATAGGAAGCTTGTATGCACTGACCCAGTTTGACCTCCGGCATCCCATATGGCACCTGAGCATTCTATGAGTAATTCCTGAGGACAGGAATTCCAGGAGAAAGACCTGAGCTACATGCTGTGTGTGGCCCAAAAATAAACAAAAAAAATCTGAAAGAAAACACCACTTTTGTGTGGTAACAGTTAAAGTACCTGATATATATATATATATATATATACATACAATCTTGCTTACTGGGCTGGAATTATAGCACAGCGAGTAGGGCGTTTGCCTTGCACGAGGCCGACCTGGGTTCAATCTCTCTACCCTTCTCGGAGAGCCCGGCAAGCTACTGAGAGTATCCTGCCCACATGGCAGAGCCTGGCAAGCTACCTGTGGTGTGGTGGTTCAATATGCCAAAAACAGTAACAAGTCTCACAATGGAGACGTTACTGGTGCCCACTCGAGCAAATCGATGAACAACGGGACGAACAACAGTGCTAACTGGTATTTTCTAACTTTCCAATTCTGGCTAGATATACCCGCATAATTGATACACAGTGCTGCTTTTGCCCTCAAGGAAAATATTCTTTGCTGGGAGAAGACCTATCTGTATTTTCCAATACAATCAGCCTTTATATAAATTCCCCTGAAGCCTTGAAATAATTCTACCTCTGGCCAAATTTACCTCCCTATTTTTCCCAAACCTTCAAGGCTCAGCAGGCAGGAAGCACTGCCATCTGGTGGCGGAGCCCAGGAGCTGCACACACCAGACAGCGCAGCAAACCTGAACTGCTGACCGCACGGAGACCTGGGACGAGGACAAAGGAGTAGGAACGGAACATCCACGGCTGTGGAACACCAATCAACAGTCAGGTGTTTTCAGCTGGGGGCGGGGGCCTCTCCTAGAGACCTCTTCCAGACAGTTCCAGGGCAGGGACCAAATGGCAGTTTCAAAGGAAGCTCGTGGGACAGAGACGGAGGGCTGTGAGCCCCGGAGGAGAGCAGGAAGGGCAGCGGCCGGCCCAGGTGCCGAGCATCCTCGGACCCACGGGGCGGGGCAGAGAGAGGAAAGCGCTCGACCCTGGGACAGACGACAGACAGAAGGAGAAGATGCGGAGCACAGGACGAGAAGGGAAGGCTTGGGAGGAGAAGGTTGGGGGCACTGGAGAGTGTCCAGTCAAGAGACCGGGAGAAGAGGCGGGCCAGGTGCCAACCCTCACACTATAGTCATCACTCGCTGAACAGTCCGACTCTGTTTTGGGGGTCACACGCAGTGGTGCGCAGGACTGCCTGGAGACGCACAAGCCTCCCCACTGCGCTATCTCTTCGGCCGCCTCTCGCCGAGCAGTCAGTGGGAACACAGCAGACCAGGCAGGGCTCACTCTGCCCTCCACTTTACAGGAGGGAAACTGAGGCAGAGGGTAGAGAATGTGCCTGGGGCCGAGAGCCTGTGCTTGCCCACTCACCTCCACTATCCCCCAGGCTGCCACCCATCAAGCAGCGGAAGCCAAGCATAACCTGGAAGGAACGAAAGGAAATGACCACGCCAGAGGTTATCTGAAGGAAACTGGAGAGACGATTAATTTTACTCAGCCTTAGGGGTCAAGTGGAACCAAGAGGACATGTAATAAGGAACAGTGAAAGGACTTCAAGGTCACTTACAGCACACACTATGAAATAAGACACTAGCACTTCACAACACTAGCACACTTTTTGCAAATGTGAAGTGTATTCAGGCATGTGGAAAAAACCTCCTGGCTGGAGAGATAGAACAGTGGTAGGGCTGCTGACATGGCCGCCTAAGTTGGATCCCCGGCATCCCGTAAGGCCCCCCAAACTGCCAGGAGTAAGCCCTGAGCACCGCTACATGTGACTGCAAAACCAACCATGCCCCTCCAAAAAAAAAAAAAAAAAAAGGAAAGAAAAAAAGAAAGAAAAAAAAGGAGCAATGGCATGGGGCAGGGCACACACTCGAATGTGGGCGTCCTGGGTTCAATCCCAGGTGCTGGATGTGACCCAAAAGGAAGCTAACAAAGGAGCAAAAGGAGACAGGGCAGGCCTCAAGCCACTGCAGCTCTCGCACCTCACAGCATCTCCCCAGAATGAGGCAGGGACCCCAGGGGACTCCAAGGAAGGCAGGAAGGCAGCCGACCCCCTGCCGCCAGGAAACAGGCCCCACACCTCCCCCCTCCACAGCAGGACCTTCAGCCTCACAAGGAGGAAACAACACCCAAGGCCCAGACCCAGGGTGCTGCACCAGTAACAGACAGCTCGCTGCAGAAGTTTGATTTTTTTTTTTTTTGGTCCCGGGAGACAGACTAAGGAACTGTTTCAGATTAGGCTTTTGGTTCAGAAGGTCACTAAGGGGAAAAATTCAAATAAGACCTGGGGATTAATAGTACTTGATCAACACAAATTTCCTGGTTGGGTTTTGACAGCACAGCTGTGTGAGATGTAAATATTAAGTGGGTAAGAGAGGGGTTTATAAAGCTGCATTTTTGAGCAACATTTTTATGACTGTAAAATTATTTCCATATAAAATGTTCAAGAAGTAGAAAAACACTTTGAAAAACAAGTTAGGGCCAGAGATGCAGCTTGGGGGGATGGGGGACATGTGCTCTTTGCACATATGAGCCCCTGGATCCATCCCAGCACCAGAGGCCAAAACCAGCCGAGGCTGAAGCGGTTCCCCAGCCTCCCGCCTGCCCTCCCCACTGCACTCGGGAGTGGGGTCCTTCCCAGACGTGAGCCCCTAGGAAGCAGCGAGGCAAGGCACCAGGGGACTGGGCCCTCCTCCCAGAGAGGAGCAAGTCAGAAGGAAGAAGTGGGAGACCTACTCAGTTTCTCGTTTTTCTGTCATTTCTGAGCCTAGAGGTGCTCAGGGACCTCAGGCGGTGCCGGGACCAGGTGGGGCTGGCCATGTGCAAGACGGGCACTGGAGCCCTTGGACTCCATCTCTGGCCCCTCCGTCAGTTGGTTTTTTTTTTTTTTTTAAACAATTGACCATTGGCCTGTCATTACGTTTTATTTATTTATTTTTATTTTAGTTTTTGCTTTTTGGGTCACGCCCATCGATGCACAGGGTTTACTCCTGGCTCTGCACTCAGGAATCACCCCTGGCAGTGCTCGGGGGACCCTATGGGATGCTGGGAATCAAACCTGTGTCGGCCGCGTGCAAGGCAAATGCCCTACCCCCTGTGCTATCACTCCAGCCCCCCCCCTCATTCAGTTTTAAACCAAATTTTTGAAAATTTACTTTGTGAGACAAAAGCCTTCTAGAACCATCCAGGAGAGGGGAAGAATGGCAGAGTATAGGGTGGGAAAAGCCTTGAGAAGAAGAGGAGGAGGGGCAAGCAGACGATGGTCCGAGGGAGCAGGTGGCAGAGCATGATGCCAATTCCACCCCTACCCTCTGCGTGGCCTTGGCCCAGCTCATTCCACTGTGACTCAACTTCCCCTTCTAATCATAACCACCTGTGGGGCTCACTGCAAAGATCAAACGCTTCGACACAGGTGAGCATTTAGCTGAGTGCCTGACACATTAACAGTGCTAGCAGTAAACAGAATTTAATAAAATCGCCAACATTTGGCCATTTGGACCCACAAACATGATTTTCTGTAAGCCAATCTAATGTCCTCATTAATTCCTCTCCCAGCCTGGGCTGCCGAGGTCCCGGCGACCAGGAGAGCCTCAGCCATGCAGCCCAGGCCCGCCTCTCTGGGTCCTTGGGAGGAGAGCGCCTCCGCCCCGCAGCCTGGCCCACCTCTCTGGGAGCACTTAGACCCAGCTGAGGCAGGAGTGGAAACCGCTGGCGGGTCTTGAGGCTCCAGGCCTGGGGAGGAGCGACCGGCTCCTGCTCCCCAGGCTCCGGCAGCCCACGCAGGAGTCAGGTCTGGAGGGCTCGACTGCTCACGGTGCCCGTCTGCTAAGTCCTCACTACAGCTCTCAGCCCCGACCGTGGGCATGAGACTGAGGCAGGGCCAGACAGACAGTCCGGAGGCTAAGACGCCTGCCCGGCATGCAGCTGCAGCTGCAGACACGACTCAGTCCTGGCACGTTCCCCAAGCACCCTGGGTGGGGGGAGGGCAGCAGTCTCACCTGCTCACGGCCGGCCCGAGGCAGGAACACTCCCGCTCTCCCGTGGAGCCACAGCACTGCGAGGAGCTGCAGACCACCCAGTGCCAAGGCCTATCCAGTTCTGCCCAAGGGGAGGGATGTGACTGCACCGAAGCAGGCTGCCAGGCGTGGGCAGAGCCTGGCGTCAGGCGCAGGGGCTGCAGAGAGACGGCAGACCCACCCGGCCCTAGCGACGGGACAGATCAAGGAGAGCCTCTCTAGGGGTCAGGCAGACGCTATGCCACGCCTGCCAAAAGCCACCCAGGAATCGCCCCCACGCCCAGAGCCAACCGGGGAAGCACCTTCTCCACGGATGACAAGGCCCTTGCAGCCTGGCCGTGAGAGCGAAACGTGACCTGCTCTCGGCACCCAAAGCCAGTGTCCCCTGAAGCTCGGCCCACCCTGGGCCGTCAGCCCTGGCCTGTGGCCTCGAGCCATCCTCGCGCTGCCCGCTGGCAGGAGCTGCTGCCTTGGCGCACAGAGTGCCCTGGCCTGCGCTGCCCTGCCCGGCCCTTCCTGGGCAAGCCGGGCCCGGCTCCCCGGGTACCCGCTGAGCCATCGGGGCTTAATGGCTTAGCGCCAGTGACAGGGCAATGCCACTGCATGCAGACTGCCTGCCTCAGAGAGCCACTCGGTGCCCGCTTTCTTCTCACTGCTCCTGATTTCTTTATACTGTGGTGTCAGGGAAACCAACTCTCGCGGGGCATCTGCTTTACCGCCCAGTATCCTCCCGCTATACTATTAGAAGAGATACATGCCCATTTATGTTTGATTTTTAGGAATCAATTTTTTGTGGGGGGCAACACCTGGCGATGCTCAGGGGTTACTTTTGGCTCTGTGCTCAGGAATTACTCCTGGTGGTGCTCCGGGGACCATATGGAATGCTGGGGATCAAACCCAGGTTGGCAAGGCAAGAGCCCTACCCACTGTGCTATTGCTTCAGCCCATACATGCCCATTTAAACTATAAAACACTTCAGAAATGTACAAAGCAGAAACACACGACCCACAGCTGCACTAGAGCTAAGTGCCATGACCAAGCTCCAGGCCGTTCTCTCTGCAGACGGCAGAGCTGGCCATCTGCTGGCCGAACCCTCATGCCCCCTTCCTGGGCTTCTCAGGTGGCTGCCTGGCTAACCCACCCCCTGCGGGCTGCTCCTCTGCTCTGTGCTCACACCGCCCTGAGGGATCTCATCTGGCATCTGTCTGTGGTTCCACCAGCCCAAGGTCCCACACAGTGAGGCCCCACTTGCCCACACCCCAGCGATACTGACACCTGCTGCACTACCTCCCCACTCGGGTGAATGTGAGTGGCTTGGCCATCGCCAGGAAACGGCCTCTGAGAGCCCCCTCAGCCGACACGCCTACACCCACCATCCAGGGAAATCCTGTTGGCGCCACCACAGGGTGAGTTCCGGCCACGGCCACACTCTGTGCAGGTCTCCATGAAGACAACAGCCCCCGGGCCCACACTACACCCACACGGGAGCCTGTGAGAGCTCTGGAAATCAAAGTCACGTCCCCTCCGTCCTCTGCTAGGAGGAAGGGCTGGGCCACACGGTCCTTGTCACCTGCCTCATGACATCTCAGCAGCACTTCCCCCCACGCCCCCCTGACCCACTTGGCTCCAGGGCCCCTGACGGCCTGCACTCCCCATCCCCTACCAACATGTCTCACTGGGCCCCCCACGCCCCGACATGCACTCAGATGTCACCTCCTGGAGACTCACCAGCTCATCATCCTTTAGACGGCTCAGTGGAAAAAGCCTTCGTTTCCCTAACATTCTTCTCCTTGACCGCACACTGTTGTGTGAGCTCTCTCCACCTCAGTGGGGCTCAGCCCTCCGTGAGCGGTCTCCTGCCCCCTCTCCTGCGACGCACCCCTGCTCTGTTCCTGGCACTCCCCAGCCCGTCGCCCACCCACTCACCTGGAAGTCCTCCTCATCCAGGATCTCCTTCCTCCACTTGACCAGGAAGGCTGCGCAGACGTAGAGGTGGAACTGGGAGAACCCCTCTGGCTCAGACTGCAGGGGAAGAGCAGTCAGCAAGTCCTGGCGGCCGGCCGGGCCGTGGAGACTAGGTGGGGTCCCGGCTCTCAGATAGAGGCAGAGAGAGGCCCAGGTGGGAGAGGGAGCTTCCAAGTGGTCACATCACTGGGCCGGGAGCTGGGGCGGGGGCAGTGGGTGTGGGCCGGGAGCTGGGGCGGGGGTCTTGGTGCGGGTCGGGGGCTGGGCCGGGGGCTAGGTCGGGGCCCCTGGGTGCGGGGCCCCGGGTGTGGGCGGCCCACCTGGTAGGTGTCCCATAGGCGGATGGTGCAGCGGAGAGGCAGCTCCCGCATCAGCAGATTGTTCATCCACCGGAAGGCAAACTGCAGGTACTCGACCTCGTACCTCCTGAAGTGACTGTGTACCTGCTCTGAACGGGGGGAGATTGGTTCTGGGCCACAACGAGGGGCCAGTCTCCAAGACCAGCACCTGCTGCTCTTTTGCCCCCATCCCCAGGCTGCCGGGGAGAGAGGGGCCCAGCTGGCCAGGGCCGAGACTGTCCTTGCAGTCCACACTCCTGGCTGTGCAGGGCATGACTGGCTATCTGGCCCGGCCGGAAGGCAGAGACGTGAGCGCGCGACTCTCCGAGAGGAAGCAGGATGGGAAGGAGCCTGGGGGCCGGCTGGGCCACCCTCCTGCTGGACAGGGCTTCCTCTCAGCGTCCCTGACAGATGCTGCTGTGACCGGCCTCTGCCTCCCCTCGGGCAGCCGCCCCTTGGGGGTCCTGAATCAATCACCAGAGAGCACGGCCCTGTGGGCCCTTCCCGGGCAGGCTGGAGCAGCTGGCCCCTGCGACAGCAGGGCCCTTCAGGAATGCTGGGTTGGACCCTATTTTGCTCTACTTATTCCTGCCGGGGCCACCCAACTGTCCAGGAGGCTGGGCAGGGGCCCACCAGCGGTTCTCGGTCAACTGGGCGAATAAGGGGCCTGAGCTGTGGAGCTGCATGGGCCCCTGCGGTGGTGTTGGGGGCTCCAGACTGTAGCTGCTGATGCCTGGGGAGGGACTCGAACCCGAGTCGGGCACATGCCATAACTGTTGTACCATTTCCCAGCCCTCTTGATAGTACTTTTTTATTTGCTTAGTATTTAGGCCACACGTGGCACTGCTCAGAGGTTACTCCTGGCTCTGCACTCAGGATCACTCCCAGCCATTCTCGGGGGGCTGTACGGGATGCTGGGGAGTGAATCTGGGTCAGCTACCTGGAAGGCAAGTGCCTTATTTGCCGTACTGTTGCTCTGGCCACTCCTGATAGCATCTGAAGATCACTGTCCCCCTCAGTTTCTAGCCTAGCGAGTAGAAATAAACCACTCAGCCCTCTGAAGGTGCAGGGGAAGGCAAAATCAGCAAAGTGCTGACTTTCAGCAGTGCCTGGCACGTGAGATTCCTAACACCATTTGGGGGGGTGGGGATGCAAGGGGCTCCCCAAGCAGTGCTTAGGAGGTCAAAGGTCCCTCCCAGAGGTTCTCAGCCAACTCGGCAGTGGCTCAGTGCAAGGGCCCCAGCTGTCCAGGCACGTGGTGCCAGGGGTTACCTGGGCCACCGAGTAGGGCGGGGGCCTGCAAGGCCCTGGCCAGTGATGGGCACGGGACATGCTGGCTGCGTGCTGCGCCTCACCTCCTGACCGTGCGACAGAAGAGGAACAAGAGGAACATGAGGGACGAGAGAGACAGCGCCGGGCACGGCACTCGCCTTCCGAGCAGCTGACTTGCGTTCAGTCCCCAGCAGCGCGACTGTCTGAGCTCCCGAGGGCCCCGAGTGGGCCGGCAGAGAGCGCTGCTGTGGCTCCACGCACTACACCCCAGAGAGTGATCCAGGGAGCACAGCGTAAGGAGAGCAGACGCTTTCACTTTCCGTGTTTTTCTGACCTGTTTAAATCTGGGGGCAACGAGTGCAGAGCACGTCTCTGGGCCAAAGCCACAGTGCGGATACGGACATGCTCTGAAGCCAAACCTGCCACTCCAGAGTATTAGGCTTTCACGGTCACGTCTTCGTGAGAAGAAGGGAAACGAGACTCAGGGGCCAGGGCAGAGGGGAGCAGAGGGGGCTGGCAGCGGCCCTGGAAGGGAAACCAAGACGCTCATGCCTCCAGGGAAGGGGTGGGGCGGACAGCGGAGGGCGGGAGGAAGGCAGTGCTCGGGCAGCAGCTCCCTGGCCCTGTGATTGCTTGGGTCTGGCTTCACTTTCTGTTGCCCTCAAACGCCTGACAAAGGGATGCCGAAAGCCCACAACTCAGGGTTGTCAGCTGCTCCGGGCACTGTCCAGCGGGATGGGCACGTGTGGGGTGGTGCACTCTCCGGAATAAGCCTGAATTCTCTCACTGGACTCAGTTTCTCCATTTGTCACAGCAGGGCCTCTCCGGAGACACCTCATCTCCGTGACTCTCCCCTCCGCCTGCCCTGCCTCATCCCTGCTGGGCATCAGCCAGCCCCAGAGTCCTGGGTCCCTCGGCGCAAGCTGGCCACAGCCACGCTCTGCACTCTGCCCACTCAACGGCCAGGAGGTCTGAGCAGAAGGCCCTGCCCAGACAGGATCAGAGGATGCGGGGGTGGGGGCATATGCCTAGGGCAGGGGTCCCGGGCGACCTCCAGCAGCCACACTCACAACCCAACAGCTGCCGCCATGCCGATGGCCAACCCCACCACCTCGCAACTGAGCCCCACAGAGATGCCAAAATGCCCAAAGCTGCACTGGAGTGGGGCGGCGCCAGCCCAAACTCCAAGTGGTCCCAACCGCCGGAAGTCACGCCCTCGACCCACCCTCGGCGCCATCTTGCCACAATCAACAGAGAAGCGGCCAGGCATTCTGGTGAGCAACACGGCCCGGAAAATGCTCCGGACCCGAATTGGGGCCAACAACACCGGGGAGCCGGAAGGAGGAGGTGCAGCCAGCACACCTTCTCCAGATGGAGCCCTGGCGACACTGAGCAGCAACTAACACGGCTCCGGGATTCGGGACTGGGACACATCCGAGCCGCGCGGCCGCTAATGTGGCTGCGCGACCTTTTCTAAAACCTGAAAACATACAATCTTTAATGGAAAACTAATTATCAAATGCTTCCTTAGTAGGGTTATCTTGTTTGGGGCATAACTCCCACAATAGTGAGTTTGTGTTGAAATATGGAACATAATCAAGGTGAAGAGAAAATGAAGTGAAATTCATCAGTTATACAGTTGGGGTGGGGGGCGGGGGGTATACCGGGAATTTTGGTGGTGGAATATGGGCACTGGTGAAGGAATGGTGTTTGAATACGGTATAACTGAGACATAAACCTGAGAACTCTGGAACTTTCCACATGGTGATATAATAAAAAAAAATTTTTTTTTTTTAAATGCCCAAAGCTCCAGGTGTTTTGCCCAGTTCAAGAGCCTGGGTTCTCCAGAGCGACATCTCTAAACCCTACAGTACTAACATCCCGTAGGAACACACCAGACTGGATGGGAATGTAACGAGAAGCCAACTATGCTCCATGAATAAGAGCATTCACACAGAAGGCTCAACTAGCAACTTCAGCTACAGTGTAAACTGTAGTGTTTAAATAAAGTGAAAGAAAGAAATAAAGAGAAAGAAAGAAAGAAGGAAAGAAAGAAAGAAAGAAAGAAAGAAAGAAAGAAAGAAAGAAAGAAAGAAAGAAAGAAAGAAAGAAAGAGAAAGAAAGGAAGGAGAGAGAGAAAGAAAGAAAGAAAGAAAGAAGGAGAGAGAGAAAGAAAGAGGGAAGGAAGTGAGAAAGAAAGAAAGAGAGAGAAAGAAAGAGGGAAGGAAGTGAGAAAGAAAGAAAGAAAGAAAGAAAGAAAGAAAGAAAGAAAGAAAGAAAGAAAGAAAGAAAGAAAGAAAGAAAAGAGAGAGAGGGAAGGAAGAAAGGAAGGAAGAAAGGAAGGAAGGAAGGAAGGAAGGAAGGAAGGAAGGAAGGAAGGAAGGAAGGAAGGAAGGAAGGAAGGAAGGAAGGAAGGAAGAGTGTGACGGAGGCAGACCCTTCTAGGAGGAATCCGTGACTTGTGCCTGGCTGGACCAGCACCAGGAAATCGGAGGAGAAAGCTCAATTTGAAGAGAGATGCCAATGGAGAAATGACAGACGCTGGTGATAGAAAAGAGCAATAGTACAGCAGTTAAGGCCTTGCACCCATGTGGTCCCCTGAGCACCACCAGGAGTAATTCCTGAGTGCAGAGGCAGAACCAAGCCCAGAGCATCGCCCAGTGTGGACCCCCACTAAGGAAAAGGGCCAGGGTTATGTACGAAAGTCTATCAGTAACAGTTCTGTAAATCAGACTGCAAACACGTGTGCGCACACACGCATGCACACACACACATAAGCAGGAATAGAAGAAATTTAATAAAGATTACATATGAGGGCCAGAGGGATAGCATGGCTGGCAGGGCACTTGCCTTGCTCAGGACTGACCCGGGTTCGAACCCCGGCGTCCTATAGGTTCCCTGAGTACCGCCAGGAGTGATTCCTGGGTGCAGAGGCAGTAGTAACCCCTGAGCACCACCAAGTGTGGCCCCAAAACAAAATAAAACAAAAAACCAACTGCATATGAAAACCCGACAGAAAACAAGGGTGGCGCAGGACCCGCACGGCCGCCCCAGCCTACCATCGATCCGGCCGACAAGCTCCTCCAGGGCCTTGACCTTCTTCTGGATTCCCGGCTGTGCGAAGGTGTAGTTATCCTGAAAGGAGCGGAGCGGTGACTGCGGCCCCCTGGGCCAGGGCGACAGGCCTGACACCTGCAGCTTTGCCAAGCCCAGGGCGTGGGGGACAGGGCGGGGCCTACAGGGCAGCAGCGTCATCACACTAGGGGGGAGAACCCCAGGGCTGGGGGACACGCCCAGGAGGCAGACCATGTCCTCAGACTCCAGACCAGGGCCCTCTGGGGCCGCAGCGCCAGGGGCCAAGGAGAAGGGGAGAGGTCGGGCGGGGTGGGGGGTGCTGGGGCCCACCTGGATCCCGTCCAGGAGCTTGCTCATGCACCAGAAGCTGTCAGCCTCGATGCTCCGCAGCACGTCCTGAGACAGGTTGGTCACGTCGAAGTTCTCCACATCCTCCTCTGTGAAACAAAGGACGGAGACAACCCAGAGGTCTCTGAGCACGGAGAGGGTGGTCGCTCAGACGGGGTCCCAAGGGTGGGGGGACCAGGCTAACCTGGTGTCGAGGAAAGGGAGAGGCCCCCACCCCCACTGGTCAGAGCTCTCGTGTTTAAACGGACGCTTGTTTGGACTCATCTGAGAATGTAACAAGTCCATTCCCAAAGCTGTCTATTTTCGTCTGAGTGCTTTTCATTTTGGGAGCGGGTAGACTTTTTTTCTTTCTTTTTTCTTTTTAATTGTTTGTTTCTAGGTCATGCCTTGAGGTACTTAAGGGTTGTTCCTGGCAGAACTCCAGGGAGCGTGTGGTGCCAGGGATGGAACCCGGGCTCCTGCGAGTGGAGCGTGAGTCGGAGTGCTCTGAGCTCGCCCTGGCCGCCGTCTTGATCCTTCAGGAGGCGCCCAAGCTCGGGGGCCCCATCCCAGCACTGCACAGGGCAAACTGGGAGCTCTCCCGGGACCCACTCGAGCCGGAAAGACACGCGGGAGCTGGCCGGAGCATGACGCAGAGTCAGGCCCTGGCAGGAGGCGGCCTGTGGCTGTCCAGGATCAAGGAACCAAAAGCTCTTCTTTTTTGTGGAGGCGGCTTTTTTGGGGGTCACACCCGGCAATGCTCAGGGATCACTCCTGGTGGTGCTCGGGGGACCATACGGGATGCTGGGGATTGGGCCGAGTCGGAGCATGCAAGGCAACTGCCCTCCCTGCTGTGCTATCGCCCAGCCACGGAAAGCTCTTTACAACGCCGTCCATGCTGGGCCCGACAAGAACACACTGCTAAGATGCCCCGGCTCATGTTTCAGAGAACGCCAAATGCTGTGCTGGTTCAGCCCCCATGGCAGCTGCGAGAGCACTGGCTGCTTGAGCCTACCCCTGCTTGAGCCACTCCCTGCCCTCAGGGGCAGCCTCGGTCTCCCGGGGAGCACCACAAACTCTGCTTCCCAGAGTTGCTGTCTACCTGACTCCTGCCTTCTAAGAACTAGGCGCAGAAGACGTCACATTTCCTTAGCGCCAAGAGAAACCGAATGAGCAAATGAAACAATCTGGCTTTTGGTCACACATCTAAAGAAGCCCACTCGACAGGAACGTCGAGTCCATCCAGAAAAACATGCGGACTGCTAGGGACTGGAATGCGTCAGGAACTGAGACCAAAGCTCTATCTCCGCTTAGACCACACCCTGGCCCCCAAATTTTAAGAAAGTGCCAGAGCAGAGCCCGAGAGATAGTACAGTGAGGAGGGCACTTGCCTTGCCCACGGCTGACCCAGGTTCGATCCCCAGCACTACTAAGCACTGCCAGGAGTGATCCTGGCACAGAGCCAGAGCCGAATGAAGCCCTGAGCACTGCCTGGTGGGCCCCTCCCTCAAAAATAAAAAAAAAAAAGAATCACAGGCAGAGAAAGGCAGCAAAATCCCCAAGATGCTGGGGGTGTAAAGGGCTCAGGAGACATGGGCGCCCAGAGCGAATGTCAGTCCCACGCCAGCTCCCCAGCGAGCTCCAGTATCACGAACAGGCCGGGGACTCAGTTTCCCCTCTGCTACAGTCTGCCTCTCACTCCTGGGCCGACGAGAGAGCGACACCAAGCACGCGCGCCTCCCAATAGCTGCCCGGGCAGAGCACGCTGGCGCACGCGCGTCCACTTGGACAGGAACTCTAGCTCGGGGCCACTTGGCTTGGGTGCCTCAGAGGCTGCCCAGCCCTGAGAGGGCACGGACGGAGCACAAGGACAAGGAGGGTCCCAAACAGGGCGGGGAAAGACCCTAGAGCAGCTCTGTGCCTCGGCTTCCTCGGGACTAACAGTGCCACCAGGGCACAGGAATGCCACGGCGCGTGGCTCACTCTACGTAAAGGGCGAGAGGGGACGAGAGGCAAGGCGGGTCTCGAGCCGAGGCAGCGCTGGCAACGCTCCAGTCTCTGTGCAGGTTCTTTAGGAGGATTTACTGGACACGCACGGGCTTCTCAGGAACGCACACTGCGCTTCACTCGCACTTTACTCATCTATGTCTGTGGGGCAGGGGCTCCACAGTGGCCGCGAGCGTGGCGTCCGCTCCGCGCAGGGCTCATGCAGGTGTGGACAGGAGCAGCACCAGCCTTTCCGCAAAGGGACCTTCCGTCCACCCCGTGTCAGAGAACTGTCCTTCCCTGCCCTCTAGTGGCCAGCCAGGTCCTGAAAAGCCAGACCAACCCTGTATTTCCCCGTTCCTGGTTCTGAACAGTCACACACAAACAACAGAACGCTACTGTATCTCAACAGAGGGCAGGAAACAGAGAAAAGCAAGCTGACACAGTGAAGTGCCACAGGGGAAATGGAGAGGATGGTGGGGAGGCACTGGGTGGCTAGTCCAGGGAGCGGGGAGCCTGAGAAGGGCCAGTCGCCGCACATCATCCTGGAGCCCCAGTGCACTGCTGTGCGTGGCTCTGTGTTCCCGAGGCCATGGGCACACAGGGAACAGAGGGCGACGCAGGACAAGGGTCTACACTAAGATGCCAATTTGAGGCGGGAACAACAGCACAGTGGGGAGGGCGTTGGCCGTTCCATACCCGGCATTCAGTATGGTCGCCCAAGCACCAGGAGTAATTTCTGAGTGCAGAGCCAGGAGGGACCCCGGAGCACTGCTGGATGTGACCCAAATACAAACAAATGAAAAATAAAATACCAATTTTGTACTGCTGAGCTGAAGGGGTAAGAGAGGAAGCACGGCTCAAAGAACCTTACAGCTTAACCAGCTGCGACACACAAGCGCAAGGTAAACGCAGGCGCCTCCCACGCGAACCCATCTGAATGGTGCGGAAGCTGAGCCTTGCGGGGATGAAGCCAGACGGAGAATGACATGCCTGGGCCTTCAGCAGTACAGGGCCACCAAAGGCAGGCAGAGGCACGGAGCAGGGCTGGAGGCACGGGAGGCGCCGCTAACTCAGCTGCCTCAGTTCTCTCCTGGCACCTGGGACCCTAAGGGGTGCCGGGGGTCGAACCTGGGTCCACTGTGTGCAAGAAAAGTGCCCTGCCGCTGGACTATGGCTTGGGTCCCTGCCTCTGGCTCTTAATGGGAGAGAAGTGTCCATTTCACCAGCTCGCGTCCAGCAGTTCTTCAGAGTTCCCTGTCACCTGCTGCCACTTGGCTCTAACCAAGCGCAGAGCAGACACGGGAGGCCAGAGGCCTCCTCCCGGGGGCCCCTCGCGCTGAGTGTGCTCCCGTGGCTCTGGCTGGAGCCTTCCCAAACACTCGCCAGCAGCGCATAGCACCCCAAAAAGGTGTGTGGGCGCAGCTGTGAGTCCTGGCAAGCACCACAACTGACGGGTGCCAACCCCATGAGCACGGCGACCTGACGTGGGTGCTCCAGAGCCGGGCAGCTGGCCATCACGAGACGGTGATGGCAGGGGAGGGCACGTGCAGGGAACAGACCTTAACAAGAGGGGGGCCCCAAAAACAAACCAAAAACTGAGGGCCTGGAGCGAGAGGGAGGACACTTGCCTTGCGTATGACCATATGGTTTGATAGCCAGCAGCCCACATGATCCCCCCAAGTCCACCATGAGTGATTCCTGAGCACAGTGCCAGGAGTAACCCCGGAGCATTGCAAGGTATGGCCCCAAAAATAGAGACAGAGGGAGAGGGAGAGGGAGAGAGACAGAGAGAGAGAGGGAGAGAGGGAGAGAAGGAGAGAGGGAGAGAGAGCAGCAGGCAGGACATCTGCCTTGCACGTGGCTGACCAAGGTCCGATCTTCAGCATCCCATACGGTCCCCTGAGCCTGCAGTGATCCCTGGCCACCACAGAGCAGGAGTAAGCCCTGCACACAGCCAGGTGGGGTTCAAGAGCCCAAAGTAAATATATAACAGATTTAAAATAATAAAAAAGTGACCCACTAGGAGAAAGCCTTAAGTGCCACTGGGTGCCACCAAAGAGGAGAGGCAGACAGACTTCTCTGTGTTTCCACTGCCGTCGAGCTTCTCAGTAAAGCTGAAACGAAACTCCCACCACACAGCCACCGCAGAGGAGGGCGCGCTTCTCACGCCAGCACCTGCTCCCTAGCGAAGAAACCACCAGGCCCCACCCTGGGAACCAGACACGGCAGCGAGCTGCCCTCCCTGCAGCCCTCACAGGCATCGCCTCAGTCGCTGCCCTCCCGGCTGCTCTCACGGGAACACACCGGCACCGCAGACTCAGCAACTGCACCGTCCACGCCTGGGTGGTCTTGGCACGAGAGTCAGAGGTCTTGTGCACACTTGGGGACCAAAGTCCAGAGACCTTCTCCCCAGGAGGGAGCCTCCCGTCGACTCAACCCACGGAAGAGCCAGCAGGCAGAGCAGCTGGTGCCAGAAACGGCTCTGGGATCTCCGGCTGTAACTCTCTTACATAAGCCGGACACAAAGCGTGAACCAGCCCAGCTGAGAGGGGTCGCCGAGAGCAGGCAGAGAGGAGCTGGAGGCCACACAGCACCCTCGTGCAGGAAGGGGGGGGTGCTGGCTGCTCCCTGGCCCTGCAGAGGGCACAGCCCGGAGTCCTTCACAGCAGCAGCCTCAGCTGTCACGGCACCACTCAGTTTTACAGAAGGGACAGAAGCACAGCACTGGTACCCGGAGAGAAGTGCTCATCAGCGCCACAAATACCATTCTATCTGTGCTGAAGAAAGGCACCGAAGGGGAAGAGTCTCTATGCCCGATTTCTTTAAAACTTAAAATCTTCCATCAGCTAATGGATAAGTGAACCGTGGTCCGTGATGGCACGGGATGCTGGAGCATAAAGAGGAGTGCTGTACTGAGTCCTGCTGACCACAGGGACAAGCCACCTCCAGCGGCGTGGAAGTCCATCTATCAGTCTTGATCCAGAGACTCAAATAAATCTCCTAAGAGATCAATTAGCTGCAAAAAAAAATATGTTTGGACACCCACTCATGGCTGAGACAACTGGAGCACCCCGAGTGTGTGTGTGTGTGTGTGTGGGGGGGGGCCAGCCCAGCTCCCGCTTCAACAGAGCCCTGGCAGCCACACACAACCAGACTGCGAATCACCACCAGGTCTCTGGCTGAACCCCACCATCTCAGAATCAAGTCTCACTGAAAAATCAACCTGCCCAAAGTCCAGGTACATGGCTGAAATCTCCAGGCTTCCTGGAGTCAGGATGGGCCCCTCCCTCCTCCCTGTCCCTCCCAAAGCTCCGGCAGTCACACCCACACCCCAAGGCAGACACTGAGTTAAACACTCTGGATTTCCTTGGACATCTCCAAACTCTACAACACTGATGGTCCAGTAGCACCCAACCAGACTGGATGAGATGGAACACAGAAGACAACCAATCACCAATCTCAATTAACAAAATAGAAACACAAAAGGTTTGACCTGGGACAACATCTCGGTAATCCCTCAGACAAGGACTTAAAGTCTCCATGGTGAGATATAACAGCTTATACTAACTTTCCTCTATGGAAACACTTTTTGATCATTCTGTTAGCAAATTATTGATAACAAGCAAAGCAAAATAAGTTATTGTGGCCTGCTATGGGGCAGACTTGAGGGGTGGTGAGAAAACTGGAGACAATGGGGAGGGAAAGTGGCGGTGGTGGGACTGGGGTTGGAATACTGAATGCCTGTAATAGCTGTCTCGAATGACTTTGTAAACCATGTTTATGTAAAGTGTAGGTGAAAAATTTTTTTAACATATGTAAGCCTTCTCCACCCAGATCCCCCATTTTCCAGTAGCTTGGCAGCCACACCCACAAAATGCTGGGGGGGGGGGCATGTAATCCCATCAACGGCCAAGATCCAGAGACTATAAAACAAAGCTCCCGGAAGCACGTGGCCACATTTGTGGCTGCACAACTTCTATTAGTCTACTTCTCCCTCTCGGAGAACCTGACAAAGTATAGAGAGCATCCTGCCTGCACGGCAGAGCCTGGCAAGCTCTCCATGGTGTAGTCAATGTGACAAATACAGTAACAATGATGGGTCTCATTCCCCTTACCCTGAAAGAGCCTCCACCACTGGGAAGAATGAGTAAACAGAGGCTGCTAAAATCTTAAGGCTAGGACTAATGGAGACAATACTGGTGCCCACTGGAGCAAATCGATGATCAATGGGATGACAGTGATACAGTGATATGAAAGCCTTACCTATTTCATGTAAACTCCAAAATATATTAGCATGGAATCTTTTTAAAGCTTTATTAATGACAGTAAGACATTATGATTACCACAATGTGATCCAAGTATAAAATAAAATTTAATGCAATATACTTTAAATTCCAGAGTTGAAAACTTATTTAAATAAATAAGAACAAGTATTTTATTATATTGTATTAAATGGTTTAATTTCTGTATTTACATAAGTTAAAACTATGTAGCAATCAGAAATTGGCTCTTACTGATTTATTTTCTGATCATGTATTTGCCATTTAAGTTTTGTTAGAACAAGCAATATAAAGTAAGTTTGTTTATGTGCTTAAGGGGGCAAGTTGGAGTTGGGAGGGAAACTGGGGATATTGGCGGAGGGACGGTCACACTGGTGGTGTTTTAACAATAAATGCCTGAAGCAACTGTATTATAAACAACTTTGAAATCATGGTATTGTAACTAAAAAATGACTACCAAACTTTAATAAGCAGTGTGTGTGTGTGTGTGTGTGTGTGTGTGTGAGAGAGAGAGAGAGAGAGAGAGAGAGAGAGAGAGAGAGAGAGAGAGAGAGAGAGAGAAAAGGCCAAAGGGAAAGAAGCCACACACAAATTTCCACATACCGTACGGTTCCCTTTAGAGGAGATTTCCAGAAAAGGTAAATTCATCACGACAGAAAATGGATCAGTGGCTGCTAGAGAGGAAGTGGAGGAGTGAGCCCTAAGGGAAGAGGGCTTGTTTTTGGAGAGACTGTGATAAAACTAGCTGCAAGGATGGTTATTGTACATGTGAAAGTCTTTACCCTAGGGCTGAAGAGAAAGCAAGCATGGAGGGCAAGTGCCTCCACGCAGCCAATCTGGGCTCAATCCCTGGCATCCCATATGGTCCCCTGAGCCCACCAGGAGTCATCATCCCTGAGCGCAGAGCCAGGAGCAGGCACTCAGCACCATCCGGTGTGGCCACCAAACAAACCAAAGACCTAAACTGAACAATCATTTTTGGAGGGGGCAGGTAGGGGCCACTCGGCGCAGAGAGGGGGTTGCGGGTCTCAGGCAGCCACGCTACCACTGGCACCATCTCCCCAGCCCCAGATTTAATATTTCAAATGAGTGAATTGTATGATATACTAATTACAACCCACTAAAAACGTTATAAAATTTTTTAGTTTATCAATTTACTTCAAGAAAAAGTATAAAGGGTTCCCTACCTTCTAAAGTTTGGCAAACTGAATCTAAAATTCATTTGGGAGAAGAGCCAAAACAATTTTTTTAAAAGTATAATGAATGAGAACAACCCTGGCATAAAATAAAACATACTATAAAAGCTAAAAAATATTAAAAAAAAAAACAAACAACCAAAAAACTCAAGCTGTGTGCTACTTACTTAGAAGCAGTGAAATGTGGGACAAACAGGTAGAACCAGGCAAAGAAAAGAATTTCCATTACTGAGTCTTGGAGAGGAATTTCATGTGTGCGAAGAAATAAGGTACTGTTTATAAACGGTGTTGGAACAATACCCACCGCAACTGCAGCCTGAAATACCAACTACCTCCCACAGGAAAGAGATCACTAATGGAACCTTCACACTAGGGCCAAAACAAAACCATAAAAACTTTAAAAGAAAACATGGGAGAGCATCTGTGCAGTACCCGAGTAGGAAAGGCAGGAAGGATGGGCGTCCTGAGCAAAATGCCGGACCCGGGCCTGAGAGGGGAGGCATGTCCCGCACACCCCAGAGGGAGGAGCTCCACGCGGCAGAGCAGCCCTGCTGACCACCATGGGCAGGGAGCCCAGGGCAGTCACTGGTGCAGCCACACCAGGAAGGCGCCTGCCCTGGGCTCTCTCCCAGCACCACCCTGCTGTGGACCCACTCCAGTACCCGGCACAGAGGAGCCCAGTCAGTTCCTGGTGAATGGGCACATTAATTAGCACTGATACACTGTCGTCCTGCTGTTCATCTCGATTTGCTCGAGCGGGCACCAGTAACGTCTCCGTTGTGAGACTTGTTACCGTTTCTGGCATATGGAATACGCCACAGAGAGCTTGCTAGGCTCGGCCGTGCGGGTGGGATACTCTCGGTAGCTTGCCGGGCTCTCCGAGAGAGATGGAGGAATCGAACCCAGGTCCGCTGCGTGCAAGTCTACCGCCTACCCGCTATGCTATCATCGCTCCAGTCCAATCTTTAGGAGAGCTGAGAAAATTATTCTTGTGCTAAAGACTGGCAAATGCAAATATTCTGGAACAATGGGCTGATACATTTGAACAATAGAGCAGGGAGGGACAGGGGCTCTGTAGTTTGTGATCCTCTAAGAGATACTTTTGAAGAATGAAACAACAGAGGTATCTTTTCTTTTTCAGATGGTGGAATTGCACGTCTTAGAGTATATGGTACTGGACTCTAACTGAACCCAAGAACCACTGAACCTGGTGGCCATTTCTTCTGGGGGGCCTGTGTAGGATTTAGTAACACACTCTGTGGGCACCCAAACAATATCATAGGTGAGATGATATTCTAGGAATTGGATTTTATTTTGGGGAAGTCTGGGCACTGGAATTAAATATACCACTATGGTATGAATGATTTGCAAGGAAGGAACTGTCTCAAAACACGGAGTATGGATGAGATTATTTGTCCATAAATGCAGGAGCTGATGTATCTATGAAATGAAGTAAATATATTTAAAAAAAAGTATATATATGTACATATATACATATATATATTTTTTGCTTTTTGGGTCACACCCGGCGATGCACAGGGGTTACTCCTGGCTCTGCACTCAGGAATCACCCCTGGCAGTGCTCAGGGAACCATATGGGATGCTGGGAATCGAACCCGGGTCGACCGCGTGCAAGGTAAATGCCCTACCTGCTGTGCTATTGCTCCAGCCCCCATAAAATATATTTTAATAAATATATTTTAATATATAAAATTTTAAAAATAAATAAAAAGATAAGTGTTGGCCTGGGAGAAAAATTACAGGTTAAGTCATGTAAAATTCAAGGGACCAGAACAATAGCACAGCAGGTAGGGCAGCTGCCTTGCATGGGGCTGACCTGGGTTTGACCCCTGTATCCCAGAGTGAGTGATCACTGAGAACAAAGGCAGGAGTAAGAACTGGGCACTGATGGGTGTTGTACCACGCCCCCCCTCCCAATAAAAAAGCTAACCCTAAGAAAATCCCATACAATTCCTATTTGGGTGCTGCAGAGGTAGTACAGTATGTAGAGCTTGTCTTGCACCGGCTGACCCAGGTTCGATCCCCAGCATCACACATGGTACCCTAAGCCCCAGCGAGGGTGATCCTTGAACACAGAGCCAGGAGTAAGCCCTGAGAACTGCTGGGTGTGGCCCCCAAACCAAAAATAAGTAAAATAAAATTCCCACTGGGGAGGCTGAAGAGCTAAGGGTACAGCACAGAGGAAGAACACTCAGTTTGGTTATGTGAAGCCATGGGTTGGACCCCTGGCTCCGCCCAAACCCCAAACAAACAAAAAATCAAAACTGGTTAAATATTTTGAGGGTAAATGGGGTTCAACCTAACATTTTTAGCACGTCATATGGAGGATGCATGTCTAACCTATAAAACACTCTCACAAAATAGTAAGACCAATAACCCTATAGAAAACAAAAAAGATTTTATGTGTAAGATTTGGATAAGCAGATCACAAAAGAAAAGATAGACAATCCCACCAGTGTGGCAGTGGAGACCCGGCTGAAGTGATGGCCGAGCTGCCACGCTGGCAAACAGAGGGGCCGCAGCCCCGCCAGGCAGGGGGAGAGCAGACCTCACGGTATGATTTAGCAGGGCCTGGCATGCACCGCGGTTAAGGCTGGGCTCTGCATGCAGGAGGCCTAGAGTTGATCTCAGCACCACAGGGTCCCCAGAGCACACTGAGCTGGACGCAGACCCCGAGGACCACCAGGTGAGGCCCCCAAACAAACAAGACCCTGTCGAATGTAGATACAAAAATCAGGATGGTTTGCACACAGACTGTTCACTAAAATACACTAGGCCGGTACAGCTTTCCTTCCGCTCCAGGCTGTGCTCCCGATGGGTCCCTGGCCAACAGGGTGGCTCAATGCGAGGACCCAAGGGTACACAGGGGTTTCCAGGAAGCCCCTGGCCCTGGGCACATGATGCTGGGAGCTGAGTGTGCCAGAGGCACCCGGAGTTACACTGGGGTTGGGCACACGAGTTCCAGACCCCCCCACTGCCTCCCAGCCCAGCTACGCTCTTCAGATGTAATCACTGTGCTGCGGCCAGGGGCTCCTTTCAGACTCTACAGTCTAGATACAATCTTCAAATGATCACATCCATAATTTATGGATGAAATTATATGGTGCTGCATGGTGAGATTTTCCTCTAAATAATTCACAAAGTTGACGAAGGAGAGAATGGCTAATGATACAGATAAAGCAAGGTTGGTTGGGGGCCAGAGTGATAGCACAGTGGAGAGGGCGTTTGCCTTGTACACGGCTGACCCAGGTTTCATCCCCGGCGTCCTACACAGTCCCCTGAGCACCTCCAGGTGTGATTCCTAAGTGCAGAGCCAGGAGTACCCACAAGCATCACTGGGTGTGACCCAAACAACAGAAAACTAAAACAACAAAACTGGCTGCTACTGGAAGGTGATAAATAGAGGGAAATTTTGGGTACTGTTTTGTTCCTACTTTCACAGGTTTGAAACTTAACATAATATAAATGTTCCGAAAGCAAATGAACAGGCTCCATTTTCTCAGGTCTAGGTTGAGGTGAAAAGATCTGGAATCTGTAGTCATCTGCTGTAGAGGGAAACCAGAATGTAACCGAGACAGGTCCCAAAGAAGGGCAGGAGGTGCCCCCACGGAGCTGAGGGGATGGAGGCACTCGTGGAAGTAGTCTACAGAAAGGAAAGGAAAACCGGGAGCGAAGTGCAGATGGCAGCTAACAAAATGAGGAAATAGTACAAGGCCACTGAGGCTGATTTCTGACGGCATGACACTATGACAAGACTTCCTGCCAGGGTAGTGCAGCGGGGAGGGCATTTGCCTTGCATGGAACTAACCCAGATTGGATCCCCGGCATCCGGTGTGGTCTCCTGAGCACTGCCAGGAGTGATTCCTGAACGCAGGGCCAAGAGTACATTCTGAGTACCAGTGGGTGTGCCCCCACCAAAGAAAAAGATTTCTGCTTAGCATTTAGGCTTCAAATGCAGATTGATGAATGGATTAATACCTTCCTAAGTCCATTCTGGAATACTACTTTACAGGTATTTCATATACTGTCGTAAGAAGTGACCCCCAAATCCCAACAGATTAAATGCTCTTCTCTTCTTTCTTTTTTTTTTTTTTTCCTTTTTAAGTCACACCTGGCGATGCACAGGGGCCACTCCTGGTTCTGCACTCAGGAATTACCCCTGGTGGTACTCGGGGCCCATATGGGATGCTGGGAATTGAACCCAGGTCGGCCGCGTGCAAGGCAAACACCCTCCCCGCTGTGCTATTGCTTCAGCCCCCAGATGCTCTTCTCTTAATGAAGTTCGTCACAGAATTAAGTAGCCTCAAACTTAACCTCTTTGTGTGAAAATAGTCAAAGTCCTCTGGCCAAAGCTTAATTTTTATGCTTTCTGTAGCTAAATTTTATCTAGTCTTCATTTTGCTTGGGATCACCTGACAAACTCAACCCCCCACCCTTCCCCAGCGGGACCTGGGAGCTGTCATGGAAGGGGAATGAGGTAGCTTCAGCCGGTTCCCTTAACCTGAGACGGGACCATGAAGAACCAAGACATCACCCAGCAGCCCAACAGAAATCCTCGAGGAGATGAAGCAAGTGAGACTGTTCGTCTAGAGACGTGTCTGGGGTGCGAGGGGTGCTCCCAGTGGTCCTGGAGCCATGCAGTGCAGGGACGGCAGAGGAGGCAGCTGTGTGACCCGCCCGGGGAGGCCCTGAGGCTCGAGTCCAAGGCTTGCTGCCCTCCTCCCACAGAACCACAGAATCCCCACCCCGAGCGGAGAGAAAGGGCTTCTAGCTCCAACTCTGCAGCCCCAAGGAGGGACAACCCATCTGTAAAATGGGAATTAGGTGGAAGGGTTTCAACCCCGTCAGTGCTCTGGTTCCTACAGGAGGAGAGCACAGGCCATGGCAGACGGGCGTTCCTGGGACCCTCCACACCAGGGACTCGGTGCCAGAAGGACACGCACAGGAACCTGCACTTCCCCGACTCTGCTTTGTTCAGGCCGGCTGGGGAGGCTGGGCTACAAGCGGTCAGGAAAACGGGGGAGCGACCATAGCCCTGGAACTAACCCTGGCCCACTCTATACTGCCCACGGGGGCTGGGCTCCTTGCCACAGGCTCCCTCCTCTGTGTCCATGTCCTGCTTCTACACTAATGGTGTGCGCTGAAATAAGATGGCCTGGTGTGCAAAGGAAAACTCCAGCTTTCATCAAGAAGGGACTGTGTTTGAGACAAGCGCAAAAGGATTCTAATCTCAAGTAAACCATCAAGCTTCCTATTTATGGAAGAATCCAACTATTGAATTTGTCCACTCTGTGACAAAGTGATCTTTTTAGGTGAGATCTGTGATAGACCCCAGAAAAAAGACAGATGCTGCTGCTTTAACAGGCTTAGTTGTGTGTACGGGAATGTCATGGCTCTGTTCCTGCGAGATACGCCTTCTGGGAAAACCAATGACAGATAAGAAAGAGCTAAAGCTTATTCAGCTGGCACTTCTGCTTCTTACCCACATATTCTGAGAGGAAGACGACAAAGAACGGAGTGACCAGGTCATTAATTCCCTGGACATAGCCACTGGCAGGGTGTCGGATAGCCCAGATAAAGAGGATTCTTTCAAAGATCTGGGGAGAGAAGAAATAGGACATAGCAATTAAATCAGGGAATACGCCCACTCCCTCACCCTTATCTCAGGACTGTTTCAGAAACGTTAGGACAATTTCTAATACTGCGGACCAAAGGGAACAAGATGCAAACAGGAACAGTTCTCAAGCCGGGAGCTTCTCGACACTTTGCACCCTGTTCACTGTAGTATCTACTGCGATATAAAATTAGGAAAAGGAGAGGACAAATACACAGAAAGAACCACAAAAAGAACCTAAAAGAACCTATTCTGACCACCACACTCATTTGCTTCTCTATTTCCAGGAACACGATTATCAGAACATCTGAGTTCTATTATCTTTCTCCATCTCGAAGGGAAGTGTTCCTCTGACCTTTCTCCAGACCCCACCCTGAGCTGGAGGGAGCTCTAGATTTAGTTCTCACGCAGATGACTAAGAACCAGTGACTGCCACAAATACAGGAAGTCACCTAACAAACCAGGATACAACCTGGACCATCTCTGGGATAGGAAAACAAATGGGCCACATCTTACGGGCTCCGACAGCCGGGAATTCTGAAACACAGGAACCAGCCAGCCTTCTTCGGAAAGCCTCTAGGACCTAATGTCCACCACGAGAGACCAGAGGCATAGACCAGAAAGAGGCATCTTTTATTCCTGTCCCACTCGGCCATACGCCCATTTTCACTAGGTCCTCTAAGCTTGCCACCCTACACCCTCCACAAACACGCACTAACTTCCTGGGGCCCAAGCTTCACAGTGGCTCTGACGGGGCCTCAGGACCCTAGTGGCCAGGCCAGAGAGATGGCAGAGGCAGTGGCACATGTGGCGGGAGTGGGGACAGAGAGACCTGCCGACAGAGATCTCTCAGGAAGAATGGCGCAAAGGAGTGAGCAGTTGCCCGGCTCTGGAGCAGGAGAGGAGCAGAGTCCCAGTGGCACCGTGGAGGCTGTTTCCCAGGCTGCTGTGCAGCTGTGAGGGCACAGATCCTCCTGGACGCCGCTGGCCACTCTGCTCCTCGAATGCCCTCGCGCTCTGGGCCGAGGGAGAGTGCAGCCAGCCCGCTGTGGCTCCAGACGGTCTCCCTCCGAGCTCGAGCTGGGGCCGGCACGCTCAGGAAGGTCTCAGGGGCCCGAGTCAAATGTCCCTCACCTCCTGCACAAGCGGCTGCTGGAACAATGGAATGAGAGGGTTTGTCCTGGGAATGTCGATGTGGATCTGGAAGAGAGAAGTCACGTCCAAACACCATGAGTGTCAGGGTATTCTTCTGCAGAGTTCTTTTTTCTTTTTTTTTTTTTTTTGCTTTTTGGTCAGACCCGGCATTGCACAGGGGTTACTCCTGGCTCTGCACTCAGGAATCACTTCTGCTGGCAGTGCTCAGGGGACCATATGGGATGCTGGGAATCGAACCCGGGTCGGCCGCGTGTAAGGCAAATGCCCTACCTGCTGTGCTGTTTCTCTGGGCCCTGCAGAGTTCTTTCTTAAACACCAAGAATCCAGGGAGTGTGCGAGCAGTCTGCTTGAATTGTCAGAGAGAACTGGCTGTCACACGCACGCACAAAGTCGCATGGGTGTGTTTCCTGAGGAGTGGCCTGGGGAAGCCTCCCAGAATAAACAGTGCCCATCACAGAGCCTGGGCGTCTCGGCCCAGGCAGGCCAGCTGCCACTCCCCCTCCGGCTGACACTCTGAGTGCCAGATGGAAACGTGCATGAGAGCCTCCGAGCAGAAAGCGCTCGGCAGCTACGGACCTCAGCAAGCAGGGAGCCGGAGAAGGCGCTGCTCAGGACGGGGAAGTCGGAGGGGCTGGCGGGGGAGCAAGCCCCCCAGAGCTGGCCTGAAAGTCCCACTTCTGTAGCTGATGCAGTCACTTAGGCTGGCTCAGACCAGGGGGCTCCCAGTGTACAGTCCTGAGAGCTGTGCCAGTGGCCAGAGGCCGCCTGGTTGCAGGGCTCCACACCTGCCCCGGGCAGCCAGCAGACCCACTTCCCAGGCACCTTCCTGGGCTCTGGCTGTCACAGTGGGTGCAAAGAGGCAGACAGAATGATGGACGGATGGACAGATGCGGCTGCTAGGCAGGTGCCGTAGCTGCCCAGATCAGAAGGGGACACTGATGCCCCGCTAAGAGACTCGTCTTCCACCCCGTACTTGTCACCGCACAGCTGTCGGGTCTGTAGAGCAGCAGCCTCGTCTTCCCCGGGAGCTGTGGAAAGCGAGGTCTCGCCTCAAAACCCACCGAGTGTGAATCTGCGTTTCCACCCTCCACCGTGGGTGGGATTTCACAGACATCCTGGGGGCTGCAGCTGCACTCAAATCTGAGGGGCCACAAAACAGACGTATGCCGGGGGCTGGAACGACAGCACAGCATGTAGGGCATTTGCCTTGCACTCGGCCGACCCAGGTTCGATTCCCAGCATCCCATATGGTCCCCTGAGCACTGCCAGGGGTAATTCCTGAGTGCAGAGCCAGGAGTGACCCCTGTGCATTGCCGGATGTGACCCAAAAAGCAAAAAACAACAAAAACAAAACAAAACAAAAAAACAGCCAAGAGAATTGAACCGAGTTTAGACAACTAACATGAGAGCTGCAGGCTGGAGAGAGAAAGAGCAGGTTGGGGTGCACTTCATTCCACACACACGTGCCACAGTCGAGACGGGGAGCCAGGAGACCGAGAAAGCTGTGCCCAGTAAGGAAAAGGGCAGTGGGAGAGGATGCATCGGTCTGTGAGAGCCGGGAGAGGCTGCACCTGTGTGTGAGTGTCAGGAGAGGCTGCATTGGTCTGTGTGTGTCAGGAGAGGCTGCGTCTCTCTGTGCATGTCAGAAGAGGCTGTGCCTGTCTGTGAGTGTCGAGAGAGACTGCGCCTGTCTGTGAGTGTCGGGAGAGACTGCGCCTGTCTGTGTGTGTCAGGAGAGGCTGTGCCTGTCTGTGAGTGTCGAGAGAGGCTGTGCCTGTCTGTGAGTGTCGAGAGAGACTGCGCCTGTGTGTGAGTGTCGAGAGAGACTGTGCCCGTGTGTGAGTGTCGAGAGAGACTGTGCCCGTCTGTGTGTGTCAGGAGAGACTGCGCCTGTCTGTGAGTGTCGAGAGAGACTGCGCCTGTGTGTGAGTGTCGAGAGAGACTGCGCCTGTCTGTGAGTGTCGGGAGAGACTGCGCCTGTCTGTGAGTGTCGAGAGAGACTGCGCCTGTGTGTGAGTGTCGAGAGAGACTGCGCCTGTGTGTGAGTGTCGAGAGAGACTGTGCCTGTCTGTGTGTGTCAGGAGAGACTGTGCCTGTCTGTGTGTGTCAGGAGAGACTGCGCCTGTCTGTGAGTGTCGAGAGAGACTGTGCCTGTCTGTGCATGTCAGAAGAGACTGTGCCTGTCTGTGAGTGTCGAGAGAGACTGTGCCTGTCTGTGAGTGTCGGGAGAGACTGTGCCTGTCTGTGAGTGTCGAGAGAGGCTGTGCCTGTCTGTGAGTGTCGAGAGAGGCTGTGCCTGTCTGTGCATGTCAGAAGAGACTGTGCCTGTGTGTGAGTGTCGAGAGAGACTGTGCCTGTCTGTGTGTGTCAGGAGAGACTGCGCCTGTCTGTGAGTGTCGAGAGAGACTGCGCCTGTGTGTGAGTGTCGAGAGAGATTGCGCCTGTGTGTGAGTGTCGAGAGAGACTGTGCCTGTCTGTGTGTGTCAGGAGAGACTGCGCCTGTCTGTGAGTGTCGAGAGAGACTGTGCCTGTCTGTGAGTGTCAGGAGAGACTGCGCCTGTCTGTGAGTGTCGAGAGAGGCTGTGCCTGTCTGTGAGTGTCAGGAGAGACTGCGCCTGTCTGTGAGTGTCGAGAGAGGCTGTGCCTGTCTGTGAGTGTCGAGAGAGACTGTGCCTGTCTGTGAGTGTCAGGAGAGACTGCGCCTGTCTGTGAGTGTCGAGAGAGGCTGTGCCTGTCTGTGAGTGTCGGGAGAGACTGCGCCTGTCTGTGAGTGTCGGGAGAGACTGCGCCTGTCTGTGAGTGTCGAGAGAGGCTGTGCCTGTCTGTGAGTGTCGAGAGAGACTGTGCCTGTCTGTGAGTGTCAGGAGAGACTGCGCCTGTCTGTGAGTGTCGAGAGAGGCTGTGCCTGTCTGTGAGTGTCGGGAGAGACTGCGCCTGTCTGTGAGTGTCGAGAGAGGCTGTGCCTGTCTGTGAGTGTCGGGAGAGGCTGCGCCTGTCTGTGAGTGTCGAGAGAGACTGCGCCTGTCTGTGAGTGTCGAGAGAGGCTGTGCCTGTCTGTGAGTGTCAGGAGAGACTGCGCCTGTCTGTGAGTGTCGAGAGAGGCTGTGCCTGTCTGTGAGTGTCGAGAGAGACTGTGCCTGTCTGTGAGTGTCAGGAGAGACTGCGCCTGTCTGTGAGTGTCGAGAGAGGCTGTGCCTGTCTGTGAGTGTCGGGAGAGACTGCGCCTGTCTGTGAGTGTCGAGAGAGACTGCGCCTGTCTGTGAGTGTCGAGAGAGGCTGTGCCTGTCTGTGAGTGTCGGGAGAGACTGCGCCTGTCTGTGAGTGTCGAGAGAGACTGCGCCTGTCTGTGAGTGTCGAGAGAGGCTGTGCCTGTCTGTGAGTGTCGGGAGAGACTGCGCCTGTCTGTGAGTGTCGAGAGAGGCTGTGCCTGTCTGTGAGTGTCAGGAGAGACTGTGCCTGTCTGTGAGTGTCGAGAGAGACTGCGCCTGTCTGTGAGTGTCAGGAGAGACTGCGCCTGTCTGTGAGTGTCGAGAGAGACTGCGCCTGTCTGTGAGTGTCGAGAGAGACTGTGCCTGTCTGTGAGTGTCGAGAGAGACTGCGCCTGTCTGTGAGTGTCGAGAGAGACTGCGCCTGTCTGTGAGTGTCGGGAGAGACTGCGCCTTTCTGTGAGTGTCGAGAGAGACTGTGCCTGTCTGTGAGTGTCGGGAGAGACTGCGCCTGTCTGTGAGTGTCGAGAGAGACTGTGCCTGTCTGTGAGTGTCGAGAGAGACTGCGCCTGTGTGTGAGTGTCGAGAGAGACTGCACCTGTGTGTGAGTGTCGAGAGAGACTGCGCCTGTTCGTGCGTGTCAGAAGAGGCTGCTCCTGTCTGTGCATGTCAGAAGAGGCTGTCTGTAGGTGACAAGAGAGAGAGCCCTCACCTGTCTGTGGGTGTGCGGAGAGGCTGCAGCTGTCTGTAGGTGTGCGGGGAGCCCTCACCTGTCTGTAGGTGTGCGGAGAGCCCTCACCTGTCTGTAGGTGTGCGGAGAGCCCTCACCTATCTGTAGGTGTGCGGGGAGCCCTCACCTGTCTGTAGGTGTGTGGGGAGCCCTCACCTGTCTGTAGGTGTGCGGAGAGCCCTCACCTGTCTGTAGGTGTGCGGGGAGCCCTCACCTGTCTGTAGGTGTGTGGGGAGCCCTCACCTGTCTGTAGGTGTGGGGAGAGCCCTCACCTGTCTGTAGGTGTGCGGGGAGCCCTCACCTGTCTGTAGGTGTGTGGGGAGCCCTCACCTGTCTGTAGGTGTGTGGGGAGAGCCCTCACCTGTCTGTAGGTGTGCGGAGAGCCCTCACCTGTCTGTAGGTGTGTGGGGAGCCCTCACCTGTCTGTAGGTGTGCGGGGAGAGCCCTCACCTGTCTGTAGGTGTGCGGAGAGCCCTCACCTGTCTGTAGGTGTCCTGGTGGTGCTCCTCATTCCGAGAGTCGTAATACTGCTCGATGAAGCCAAAGTACTCCTCCCGCTTCCGCTGCAGCGTCAGCTTCCTCCGCTCCGTGTTTGCCGGGAGGTAGCCCTGCGGGCCGGAGGGCTGTCAGGTGGGCACAGATGCCAGAGTCCTGAGCCCTGTGCTTCTACTTCAGCTGAACAGTGGCTGGGAACCCACTGAAGGAAAGGGAAGGAAACGGCCACGGAGACAAGAGCAGGTTCCCCTGTGGCCGGGCCACCCAGCGTCCGCCTGCGCCCAGGCAGTGAGACCCCCTGGGCACTGAAGCAAGGCCAGCTGCCCCCATGGCACCAGCCCTCCAGAGCACTGCGAGTGGGTCTGGGGGGCCAAGGGGAGGGAGCAGGGCCCAAGGCGGGGCCACATCCCTGGGGCTTCTGCCCAGCACAGGGAGAAGGCGCTCTCTGTGCAGCCCGGAGGCAGCCTGGAGAAGCGAGGGCCGGTTCGACAGGCTTTTCCAGGGTCCTGTCCAGAGCTGCGTGTTCGGGAAGCTGGACGGAACCTGCAATAGGACACTGCAGCGACCAGGCCCACGGTGCCTGGCGGCAGCCCCTCTCTGCTAGCCTTGGTGCAGAGCCCACTCTCGGGCCCCACATCTCCACCCCCACTTCCATTCTCGGCGAATCCACGTCTCAGAGTGTTCAGGCCTGGTGGGGCCTGGCTGGGGCTGGGCTGGGTGCGGGCAGGAGGGCAGCCGCTCCGCTCCCATTTCTGGACCAGGTCTCCCAGCGGGTGCTGGGGGCCGGCACTTGGGCGGCTGCATTTCCCTATGCCCTCTCAGCACCTGGCACCGAGCCTGGGGAGCAGCAGGCCCTCAGCAGATCCTGCCTCGCTGAATGAATGAATTCCCAGCCCTTCCCAGTTCCCATCTGAGAGGCTGGCACAGTGCTGGCACACTAGCTCAGCTGCCTCAGCAACCCATTATCACTCTTCAGCGTGGCAAGGCGGGTTTCAACCTAATGAAAGGGAAAGTGGGACAAGCCCCGACAAGTGTGGGATCTCCCAGCCAGGCCGTGTCCTTCCTCCCCAGAGCCAAGAGAGACAGAGTGGCGTGTGCGAGTTCACGTGTGAGAGGAAACGCGGGAGAGACTGAGCCTGTCGGCACAGCAATAAGGACAGTGGCCCCGTGGGAGCACGCCTGGCGGCCTCGCAGGCCCGGAAGACACCCATGCCCAGGAAACGTGCGGACTGGGTAGGCAGGGCTGAGAGGGCGCACTCACCGACAGGAGCCTCCAGGTCACAGGCCGGACCTCCCTGGGAACTCCTGGCCAGCTACACTTCCTCAGTTCATCTGCAAACACACAACAGCTTTGCTGGATCAGCCCTTCGCACAGACACCGGGTAGCCAGCCGTGAACAGCAGTGCCCGCCACCACTGTGACTGGCAAGCACAGGGAAAAGCCCCGCACAGCCCTGAGCAGCGTGATGCGAGGTCAGGCTGGGGGCGCGGCGTTAGAGGCAGAGGGGAAGAGCGACCAGCCAGTAGGCCTGGGGGTCGGGAAGAATCCCCCGGAAGAGCTGCGCCAGCGCCTACAGCCAGGACGCCGCCCTGCCTATCTGCCCTAGGTCCTCGCCGCGCACTTCTCACTTGGTACCTGCGTGTCACTGCAGTGGGCACCAGGCCAGGAGACGCTGGAAAAGTAAAAGAAGGCAGAATGAAGAGTAAGAGCACCCGGGTCTCGCGTGGGTCCAGCCAGCAGGAGCCCGACCTTCAGGGCCCAGGCCCAGCACTCACCTAAGTCCGTGTTGTGACTGGAGAGAAGCTGGCGGAACTTCTCCAGCCGCGTCTTCTCGCGCACAGCCATCGGAGGTGCCCCCGAGGCATTCTGGTCGGAAATGCGGGCCACGAGGGGGATGATGGGCCGCAGCGGGAGGGACTGCTGCTTGTGGAGGGGGTTCCTCAGGCAGGGGTCACCTGCGAGGGGAGGCAGAGACGGGCGGCTGAGCCCACAGCCCTGCCGCCCGTGCGCCTGCGCTCCCCAGTCTGGCCGTGACTCGGTCGTCAGACTCCAGCCCTCCTGGAGCCCCTTGTGAAGGCTACTGTTTTCTTTCTCCCTTAACCTGGTTCCTCTGAGCTGAGTGTAGGGGCCACAGGCGCAGGCAGTGCTGAGCAGAGCAGAGAAACGACAGGAGGTGGAGGCTGCCCTCTGGAAGCCCAGCTGTGACCTCTTGCCCGTGTGCCCCAGGGCACTTCCCTGCCTCCCCGGCTCCCCCTTCCACAGGGGTCTGGCCAGAACTTAGCACGGCTTCAAACCGAACCCACACCAGGTGCCAGAACTCCTGAACTAGCACTTGGGGAAATGAGCACTTGAGCACCCACATGGGGGGCTCCCCCATGCCAGGCACCGTGTGAGCACCTGACTGGAGGCTTCCAACATCTGGTAGGGGCTTGTGACGACTGTACTGGAGAGTAAACTGCGGTTGAGAGGTTAAATAATTTCTAGGTGAGCGCTGAGATGTTACCTTAGGTCTGCTCATTTAAAAGCCGTGACTGTTTTATTGTCCCAAATAGACTCAATTTAAAATTCTGACTGTCAAGTCAGTACAGCAGGTGAGTCATCTGCCTTAAATGTGGCCAACCCGGGTCTGACCCTTGGTACTTCATACGGTCCCCCAGACTTGCCAGGAGTCACCCCCGAGCATGAAGCCAGAGCAAGTGCTGAGTGCTGCTGGACAAGGCCGCCCAAAACACAACAACAGTAAATTCTGACATCTTTCTGTGACTATGTCACATCCCTGACCTCTGTGGACCCTAAAAAGCAGCACTCACAAGAAGACTGAAATGGTGACCACCAGCACAAGTAGCCAACGGAGAACAACTGCCTCAGGTCGGACACAGGGAAGGGAAACCTACGTGTAACCCTGGGCCTGGGAACAGTCTGTGCTGCAAGGAGCGCCTCTGCCCAGGGATTCCCAGGAGGGCAGGCAAACGCCTGACCACGCACCGACTGCAGGCCAGCCACCAGACCCTGGCTGAGGGGGCACTGCCAGTGGGCTCTAAGTCGGCTACGGGGCATGACTTCGGGGGCCTGAGAGTAGAGCTTCCTGAGCGCAGAATCGGAAAGTCTGCCTGGAGCCGAGTCCGGACATGCTCCGGGCCCCAGCAGGCCTCTGCTGCCCTTCTCATCTCTCAGTCTGCTGTTTGAGCCTCCGCTAGGATGGTGGCACTGCCCCTCTAGCTCAGAGCAACTGACTTCCATAAAGGCCCTCTGGGTCGCATTCGACACGGCAACGGACAGAGTATCCAACCCCGTCAAACCGACCAGCACCACAGCCCACTCTCTCCAGGGAGCACAGCGCCTGGCAGGCAGTGTTGGCCCTTAGGGACAGGAGAAATGCCTGTGAGGTAGCACAGTGGGTAGGACACCGGCCTCACAGGTGGCTGACCCCGATTCCATCCCAGGCACCGTATGTGGTCACCCGAGTCCCGCCAGGAGTGATCCATGGGCGCAGAGCCAGGGATCTGAGCAGAGGTCCAAAAATCAATCAACGAGTACCTGGGCAAACAAGCGAATGAGTGAAATGCACTCTGCTGAGAGGGAAGCAGTGGGACTTACTGGAATTCCGCGACAGCTGGGCATCACTGCTGGATTTGATGACCTTGTAGCCTGCGGGGACGTCCGATGCTGTGGACTGGGACCGTTCTGGCTTCACCCGTAGCTTGCTGTGGTTTTCCAGAACTTGGGCTGCAGCTGCCAAAGCAACTTTTGAGTTCAGAGTTTGAAAAGAAGGGGAGGAAAAGTCCTCTTCTTCATCATCACCAATGTCCCAAGCATCGCTGGTATTCCGGGCAAATTCGTGAAAACTGGAGGCCTTCTTACTCTTCAGAGGAACTGCATTGACTTTTGACCGTTCTTTGATGAAGCTTAAGAAAGGAGCATTAGGATGAGCAAGAAATAAATCTTTGGTGGGTCAGCTTACTGAGAATTCAGGCTAATTTCTTACGACAAAACAAACTCGAGCACTCCTTGGAGTGGGGCATGATCCACAGGCAATAGTAGGTATTCCACATATGAAGCATTAAATTCTGAGTTCAGAAATGAACAAGTCACTTCTATCTTATTCTACTAGCTTCGAGAAGACAGTCTTAGTTTACCTCTACTCTGTCTTTTAAGGCTACTTTAAGCATTTTAAGAGAAGCTTCAAGGTTAATGCATTTGCAAACAACAGAATCTGGCTTAGAATTTATTAAGATTGGGGCTGGACAGAAGCCCAACTCCCCTGACTCACGACTAATCTCTGTGGAGACAAACTGCCAAAACTCCAGGTACTCTGGTTTTCAGGCTGGAACTTGGAGGTTTTCTCAGAGTGGGTCCTGGCATCCTCTCCCTACCCCCGAAACTTCCAGAAACCCCGGCAGCAATGCCCACATGCTACAGTTTCTGCCACGCCAATCATCAGCCCAACGCTACAGACCCTGAGGTTTCTGGACTGCATGGGGGCATACGGCCACACAACACCAAAAAGTTCACAATGGTGCCATCCCAGTAAGAACACAGCCATCAAATGGGAAAGTAACATGGAAGCCAACTAAGCTCAGTAAATGAAAACAGTAACACAGAAGGCTCAACTAGCAACAAAACAGCTTAGTAAACCCACAGACCAGGACTTAATGACCCCATGGTAAAATATAATAATTTTCACAAATTTTCTTTTATGGAAGTATTTTTGATAATTTCATTAGCCATTTAGTTGTAATAAGCAATATAAAAGAAATTATTCTGTGCATGCTAATGGGACAGGCTTGCAGCTGGTTGGGAAAATGGGGACAATGGTGGAGGGAGGTCACTCTGGTGAAGACTGGTGCTGGAACACTGAGTGCCCATTACAACTGTATCGTAAACAATGTTGTAAACCACCGTGTTTAAACAAAATTAAAAAAAAAAAAAGATTGGGGATAGAAAGATAGTAAACCATTTGCCTTGTACGTGCCTGGCCTGGGCTCAAACCCTGGCAGCCCATATGGTTCCCCAAGCATTTCCAAGAGTTATTCCTGAATGCAGAGCCAGGATAAACCCTGAGCATCACTGGATATGGCTTCTAAAACAAAAGAAAAAAGGGAAATATCCAATTAGTTTTCACAGCTTATTTATTTTGGTTTGGGGGCCACACCTGGCTGTATTCAAGGATTACTCCTGGCTCTGTGCTCAAAAGGCTCACTCCTAGCAAGGCTCAGAACTATTCATGATGACGGGGATCGAATCTGTCTAGACTGCATAACAAGGCAAGTACTGTCTATCTCCAGGCCTCTCCCAGTGTTTCCATACCCACTGCATTATCTCCCAGACCTCTCCTGTGTTTATTTGGGTTTGGGGCCATAAATGGAGATGCTCAGGGGTTCCCCCTGGCTCTGCACTCAGGAATGCAAGGGGGGGCACATGAGATGCCAGGGATCAAACCTGGGTCAGCTGTGTGCAAGGTAAAGACCCTACCCGCTATACTATCGCTCTGGCCCTCTTTTTAAGGTTATTCTTCAATGCATGCAAATAATATTGGTAAATGGGTTTTCCATTCACACAGTGATAAATTTCCTTTTAAAAATAAGTCTATTTTTAACTTCCAGAAACCAATCGCCACCGCCCTCACGGCCGATCTCCACATCCTGGGACCCCACGTAAGAGAGTAAATTCACTGAAAAACGCAGGTATGCAGGACCAATGACTGAAAACACCGGGTCTCAGGGGATTGGGACTCATTTCCCTGCCCACCCTTCCTGGGTCCTGGCTGTCACGCCCACTAACTGCCTCTGGGTACCATTTAAGCACATTAATGGCCACGGTCCAAAGACTCACAAATGAATCTCAGAACCAAGCAGCTTGCTGTAGGGATGGCTCCAGACCCCAATTTTATTAATTTTTAAAAATCCAGGAGCACCCCACAACATCTCATATGTTTTTACTTTTTTTTCTTTTTGTTGAATCACTGTGAGATAGGCCCTTAGAGACATCTTATAACATTCATAACAAGCAATACAAAATAAATTATCTTGCATCTGCAGACTTGAGCGGTGGTGGAACACATCAAAATAACGGTGGTGGGAAGGTGTAATGGTGGTGGGATTGGTGTTGAAATACTGAATGTAATCAATTATTGTGAACAACTTTATAAAAATAAAATTTTTTAAAAAAGAAGCAATATTACTACATCCCACAAAATAAAGGTAATAACAGAATATTTCAAAAGTAAAAATAAGTCTATTTTTGTCAATAAATGGGTTCTCCGGCCCTGCCTTCGGCGCAAATGAGACCCCGAGCGGTCGTCCATGTACAGCTCCTCTGCTCCTGAACAGCCATGATCCCAGTGCCACAGAAACCAATCTCGGAATGCAGTGGCTGCTGGCAGAAATACCTCTGGACTTAATACCAGAATTCCAAATCTGGGCGGCCGCTTTCTCAACCGTGCAACATCATATGCTCTTTGTTACCAACAATAGAAAACATACAATCTAACGATGCCATTCCAACAGGTCTGACTGTTGGGGGAAAACTCCAAATAATGATAGTGAGTTTCCTGTCGAAAACTGAATGTAATCAAAGTAGGGAAAGAGTGAAGTGAAAATCATCTGCCACACAGGCAGAGGGGGAGTGGAAAGGGGGGTATGCTGGGGTTACTGGTGGTGGAACATGTGCACTGGTGAAGGGATGGGTGTTTGAGCATAGTATGACTGAGACTCGATCCTAAAAGCCCTGTAACTGTTCTCACGGTGACTCAATTAAAAAATAAATAAATAAACAAACAAACAAAAATGGGTTCTCTTCAAAATATATTTAGCAGAATATAGTATAAAATATGGTAAAAACAAAAAATAATAACAAAGCTTCATGTGTGCAGTCTGAGAACTATGAGGGGAAATGTTGGGGCAAAAGAGCTTAGTCCTAACTCACATGGGTCACTCCTACCTGGATTCTCTTCTCTCTTCCCTAAATGTCTGAGGCCCTAAAAATCTGGCTGCAGATGATGAAGTTGGGACTTCTCTAACTCATACCCTAAACAAAGAACAAAGGGAACAGTCTGCCATGAATTTACCACTGAGGAGTCAACACATCCTTAAAAGCACCTCAGCACCTGCTTTCCTGTAAAAACAAGGGTTGGCCTCAAGAGCAGAAGTTTCCCCATTTCAAAGATGTTTCTTCCCCTTGGGTGAGAGGTGGTTGGCCACTAATCTCTCCCATCTGCCCAGTTCATCGGGATGTCATCATTAGCAGCCCACCAGGAGCAAGACCCACGAAATACAAAGAAACACAAGATTACAAGAATGTAACAGTTCAAAAGGGGGCAGAAACAGGATGGCGTGTGTCACAAGTGACCAGGCCTTGCAGATGTGCTCACAGTGCCCCAGGACGGAGTAAGACCGGCTGCTGGTGCCGGCTGGCCAAACGTCAAGAAAGCCATCTAGCGACATACGTTCCAGGGACCTTAAAATGGTTCAGTCTATCCACTGGAAAAATATAGAAATCAAACTAAGAGAATTTAAAGACAATTTGCAATGTTCTATTTATTTGGAATTTATTTTGGTTAGAAACTGCAATCAATATAAACATCTAGAAATGGAAAATGCTGAATTAAAAGGACTGATTCACCTGTGTTGGAGTATAGCTCTAAACATTTTAGTTTGGTTTGGTTTGTCCTTCTTCCCATGCCACAGGGAGCTTAGGTTTAAGCGCTCTGAGGACACTCCCATCCCTCTGCTTATCTGTAAACTCTTCTCTGTGCTCTCCTCCCCAACCAGTTAATCACCTTTCCCCTAATCAGATTCTGTTAACTTGTAAGATCAGATCCTTCTAGGACATTGAATTTGTATTGTAAATTAAATATTGATTTTTGCATAGTTTACCTTAAAGCAATGTCCTTTCTGTATGGACACAGGAAGACAGTTAATATTATGTTCTTGTAACCTGGGAGTTGATTGACTCCAATAATTTTACTCCCGGGCATCTGCTTTCTCGACTCAGTGGCCTTAGCTCCTAGCACCCCAAAAGCAGGGTCCCAACGAGGGACGGAATGAACGCAGGGCAAGCTGTGAGCTACCCTGGCATCGAAATGGGCCAGGCCAAAGCGCCACAATACTCAACTATAGGTTGAGGGCATGATCATGGACACTGCTGTCATGATCCAAAGGTAATGACGAGACTAGGACCCTGCTGGGGTTAGGAAGATCCCTGGCCTGAGGACTGTGGTCTGGAATGTATAGTGAGATGTCCTCAGGAAGAACCAAACTTTAAGATTATATCTCTTAATGTGCTCATACAGAATGACATTGCTAGAAATATTAGAAGTAGATTTACTACAACTATTTAAGTGGATTACTAGCTGAGGAAGGAAGAAAGCGACACACCCTTGTTTGGATCCAACCCTTGAGTGGATCCCCTAGTAATCTGGAGTAATCTCCTCAGATGAGATTTTGTCCTTGAGGAGTGGTCTTACCTCTCTTTGTTAATTTGTTAAATGTTCCGACCCACCTTTGTGTCACCACCCTATGTGATTGCTATATAAAAAGACTGTAAGAACCGAGGGAGCTGCGAGACAGAAGCAGAAGGGGAATGGAGATTGGAATAAACTGCAACTGATACTGACCAGCCTGGCAACCAGCCTGGCACTTGTTCCTTCCTTCCTTCACCTGCCCATCGCCATCAACCTCCCTGGGGTGGGGGAGGTAGTGTGAGACTACGGAACACGGGTGGCAGGAGAGATAGAGCCCCGCTGCCCTTTTGTGACTACACACACCTGATGGAAAGTTATACTGTCATTAAAAATATCACACTAGAAAATTATCAAAGTGAAAATTGGAACCAATATTATGTATTTTTATGATTTTTTTAAAAGTATGGATATAGAAAAAACCAGGAGAAAATACTTCAAAATGCTAACAGTGCTATTTAACTCATAAGTGATAGTTGATTTCATGTTTATACTTCTCTGAATTGTTTTCTACAATGAGGAGCATTATACTTTTTATTAATCAGTAGATAGGCTGTTTTGATGGTTTTGACCAATTCCTAAGAATACATATAAACCTATTCAACGAACAACTGGAAATGAACAAGAGAGGCTGGAGTGGCAGCTCAGCAGGGAAGGCCTTGCATACAACCCACCCAGGTTTGATCCCTGGCACCCCATATGATCCCGTGAGCACTATCAGGAATCAACTCCGAAAGCAGAGCCACCCGTGAGTCTCGGGCATCTCCATGTGTGACCCCCCCCCCCAAAAAAAAAGGAAAAAAAAAAAGAGCAAAGCCCAAGTCCAGAAAAAACAAGTGAAAGTAAGGCAGTGCGAACCTCTGCATGGTCCAGCCCCGCGCCTGGGGCAGCACCGTCCCTAGCAGACTCTGCCGCAATGGCAGTGCCACCCTATGCCAGCACCTCTGTGCCATGTGGAAGGCCAAGAGCCCGCAGACAGCACAAACAGGTGGCTGGGCTCAGGAGCCCGGCCTGGGCCCACCACACGGACACGTGGCTGTTCCTGCTGCCTTCTCACCGGCCAGGGGCTGAGCAGGGGTCCTGCTGATTGTGATTTCCCAAATAACTTCTTGATATTTTAGAGACACCAACCGCACAAAACCAGACACTCAACCACCCAGGGTGCTCTCGGCCACCGAGAGCCGCAGTTCCGCCGAGGCTGCTCCACGGCCCTCTGCCAGCTCAGAGAAAGAAGCTGCTCCTGAAGAAAGCAGCACCCGGAGCCCCGGGTCCTCCCCAGCCGAAGAGCCAGGCCCACCAACATACTCCAGATTAAAACACTAATAAAATGCAGCCAGAGAGATCGCCCAGTGGGCAAGATGGCCCCTGGCACCCCAGGTGGTCCCCAGACCCCCACCAGGAATGACCCCTGAGCACAGAGCTGGGAGAAAGCCCTGAGCACTGCTGGGTGGGCCCTTCCACAGCCAAATAATTCAAATTAAAAACAATAAAAGAAGATAGTGAAAAGAAGGTAGGGGCTTACCTCTGAAAGCCAAAAGAAAAAAAAATCTAGAGACTAGGGACATGAATGAGAGTTAAAGCTTTGCAGCTTTGCGTTTTTTATTAATTTACTTCTCTGCAGAGAAGGTACGTTCATACATACTGGCACGGACCGTGGCTGAAACGCACTGGAAGTTTAAAGTGTACTCATCTCCCTGGCTCCGTTTGTTCTGTTTTCAGTTTTTTGGGCCACCACTGGCCCACCTGGCCAAGAATCACTAGCAGGACCCTAGGGTCTGCCGAGCCCTGCTTTGGGGAGCCGGGAAGAAGAGGGCAGAGGGTGGCGCACAGAGGATCTGAGCCTGGAGCGAGCAGAGAGGAGGCACGGGAAAGCCGAGCACAGCAGCCAGAGCGAGAGTCCGTGTGAGCTCAGCCAGGGCACGAGCCCCCGTGCACGAGCACACGCTGTCTGCTCACACACATGGGAGCCAGGCTGCAGAGAAACCTTGGCCAGGGACGGGCTGCGGGAGGAGAAATGTCTCCTCCTCTCTTTCCCTGCACAAAGCCAGGAGTTAGTGTACCAAAACTCAATCCAGGGGGCTGGAGAGATAGCACAGCAGGTAAGAGATAGCATAGCACTTGCCTTCTATGACCTGACCAGGGTTTGATTCCCTGGCACCCCATATCATCCCCGCCAGGAGTAACCCCTGAGTACTGCCGGGTGTGGCCCCCAAAACCAAATTTAAAAAAAAAAAAAGAAAATCAATCCAGTTAATTCTGCCTATGGTTTACAGGCTGCCTGATTTTAACACCTTCCCAAACAAGTAAATAAAACAATAAACATAACCAAAAGCCATTATTTAATAAAACTATATCAAAGCTACAATAAAACTTGCCTCTGGTACCTCCTTACAACTGTATGTCAAATTACAGTTTAAAAACCACTTTCACAAATCTCTCATTTAATTCTCATAACAATTCTGTGAGGCCTATGGATAAGAAATTAAGGTTCAGAAAAGTTAAGTAATTTGCTCAAGATTATGGAGTTAGTAAGTGGTGATAAAAAGGGGATTTTAGAAGTGTAGTTGACAGTAAAAACTCTCTAAAACGCAGCAAATGATTTATTTCAGAGAAAGCAAATGTTTGGTAAATGAAATCTTGCTAAGTGGCAACAAAAATAACCAAAGATATTTTTGGAAAGACCATACAAGTTAGGAATCAAAGATCAACCATCTGTGACTCGATTAACACTTGTTTTTAATAATATGGCTGTCCACTTAATAGAAACATGACACACGTGTCTTTAGGAACATACTGTTTGATCCTGGTAGGGATGTAAAGCAAGAAGTACTAGTAAAAAAAAGTCCAGTGGCCTCAACAATAGGTGAGGCTTCGTGTGAATCAGACTGTTTAGGGGGCAGTTTGGGACACACTGGCAGTGCTCAGGGGTCACTCCTAGAGGGGCTCAGGAGGCCATATGAGGTGTCAGGGTTTGAACTGGGGTTGGCGTGTGCAACGCCAGTGACTTACCCACAGTGCTATCTCTCGGGCCCCAGGTGACTTAGTTTCACAACTCAGAAACAGAAAACGAGATCGATACACTTTAGCACAGATTCAGAGAACAGTATAGTTAGAAGCCGGTCGTGTCACTGATGGCCTGTGGGCCACTCACTAATAAGACTCATTTCACCTGAGCTATAAAAATTATTACAGGCAATATTGTCACTAATTATAATTACTTTGGCAACCTGAAGTCAACATCCACAAAGGAGGAGAACTTCAGTGCTCATGCGGTTGATGTGACCGAAGAGCGCACGGAGAGGCTCCTGCGAAGATGAGGATGGACACGCCATCATTAACGGCCGTGGGAGTGGAAAGCAACCAGGGAGTAGAGAGGAGAAAAGTGTCCCAACTAATGTCTCATAGGAGCCATCGGGAATCACAAGCCAGTCGAGTGCAGACCGACACTGCCCCGTGGTCAAGTGCAGGAGTCCCCATGCAGGACGACTGTGCTCCCCCAAACTGCAGAGCCAAGTGCCAATTCGACCCAAAGGATGATAGTGGCTCTAGCAGATGACACGTGAAAATATGTGTGGTTTTGTACATTAACTGGTGAGAAAACAAGAGTATAGAGTCCTGGCATGTGGAATATGACATTCCTCAAAACCTGTCTCAAACACAGGACCAGACAAGGTCTCAAGTATAAACTGGAAAAGCAGACCCCACCGCCTAACTGCTGGACAGACACAGTTACGTGCTACTTGCATGCTTCGCAAGGGCCACCTGAAACACAGCGGGTAAGTCTATCACCATCCACAGAGGTGGCTGGGAGCAGAAATGGCTCGGCTATGACGTGTGCCCACAGAGGCGTGATGTCAGAGCACTGGCTGGTGTTCTGTGGCCGGTCCCCCTCAGTTCCACACTAAGCACATTCAAAGGCAGAAACATGAAAGTGGAGGCAAAACGTGTGCCCTCTTCACAAAGTGCTCTCTCTGGCCACAGGAAGCCCTGCCCAGGAGCCAGGCCCCGGAGACCTTTTCTCCCCTTGCCGACCTGACCACCAGACCAGCCGCTGCCGACCAAGCACTCGATCACCAAACAGTTATTCAAAGCTGCAGAACTAGCCCCGATGCCTGCTTTAAGGAACCTGCCTCCTCTCAGTGGGGCAAGGAAATCACAGTTCCTGAGCGAAGCAGCCGTGGCGGTGGGAGGACAGGCAGGCAAGGAAACGGCGCCCGCCACCCTGACATCGGACCAGAGTCTGTGGCTGGCAAAACCCGGCAATCAAGAAATTCTTTCTACTCACTCAATGGAAATATCACAAGAAAAACCAAACGTTCCTGTGAAGGAGAGCTACCCCAAGGGAGGGGTGAGTGGACCCAGAGAGAAGCCCACAGCCTCCATAAACGCCAAGCTCCACACCTTCACCCAGGATGTCTCCTCGGCGCCATGTGCCACTCGAGGTGCGAAGGGCACAGCGGCACAGTGAGCACAGCCTCTGCCTCACGGGCTCACCCTCACATGCGTTCTTGTTTCGCTCTGGGGGTTCTTTCCCTGTTCGTTTGGTTTTTTCCCCTGTTTAGTGATTCTGATAGAATTCAGGCACCTGAGCTGGAGAGAGCTTAATGGGCCAAGTGTTCACCCTGCATGCAGGAGGCCTGGGTTTGGTGCCTAGTGTCGCCTGGTCCCTCAGCACCACCAGGGGTGAAACCTGTGCAAGCACAGAGTTGGGAGTAACTCCCGAGCACCACTGGGTTTGACCATCATCATCATCATCATCATCATCATCATCATCATCATCATCATCATCATCATCATCATCATCATCATAATCATCCTGTTGACCGTCGAATTTCTCGAGTGGTCTCAGTAACTTCTCCATTCGTCCTAGCCCTGAGATTTTAGAAGCCTCTCTCTACTCGGCCTTCCCAATGATGCCGCATTGGAGGCTCTTTCAGGGTCAGGGGAATGAGATCCAGCTTGTTACTGGCTTTGGCATATGAATACACCATGGGAAGCTTGCGAGGCTCTCCCATGTGGGCAGGAAACTCTCAGAAGCTTGCCAGTTTCTCCCAGAGGGAGAAGTAGGTTATAAGATATCGCGCGGCCGCGAACACAAAAATAACCAACCCTAAAGCAAACTTTCAAAAAGAGCTGCAGGCATGCTTCCAGATCGGGCTGGGAACTGACCTTATACAGAGAGCCACAAAACAGGCAAAACAGGTGAACAGCAGAGTGAAAGAGTTGGCGGTTTCTAATGAATACTATCTATTCAGCAAAGTTACTGGAGTGGAAGGGTAAGTTACTTATATGTATTTTTTTGCTCTTTGGGTCACACCCAGTGTTGCACAGGGTTACTTCTGGCTCTGCACTCAGGAATTACTCCTGGCAGTGCTTGGGGGATGATGGGGATTGAATCCGGGTTGGCTGCGTGCAAGGCGAATGCCCTACTCAACGGCCTGTCACTCTGGCCTGGGGAAGGCAAATTATTGATAGTGCATACTAGACATACAATTTCTCTAGGGATGCAAAACACTTTAGTACCCACTGCTGACTTGAGAGGAGAAGAAAAGGTGTGTATTCTGACATAGGACCCAGGGTGATGAGAATCTAGGACCCTGTAGCTCACAATCACTTAGATTTCATAGCAACGAGTCTCTGTGGGAGATACCGGCGAGCAGAGGCAATGAGCAGATGATCTCTGTTCAGAAGTCAGAAACGATCTGGTTTCTGGACAACATCTCACGACAGGGACTTTCTGACCAAAGCACAGCCCTGCCTGCGCACTGCAGCTCCACTCACTGAGGAGTGGGAAGCCAGGCTGCTCGTCTTCCGGCCCGAGTGGGCAGCGGGGCTAGAACAGGGCAGTGATTTCAGCCAGGCAGGCGTGCGATCAGGCTGAGAGCGAGACATGCACAGGGAGATCGGACTTACTTTTTAGTGAGCCGAGGGTCCAGTGGAGGATGCTGTGCTCCATACACAGGCTGGATGCTAAAAGCAAGACAAAAGGAAGAAAGCTGAGTATCACCTGCGGAATAGAAGTGCAGGGTCTCTGAGACACAGGTCGCCTCCGAGAACGCACCACATCCGAGCCACGAGGCAATAGCCTATTTGTGGAGAAGTGTCCTTGGGAATGTTCCGGAGAAGGGTCTGTGCCTCACCCGAGAAGGCTGGGGAGTCAGAGCTGTGAAGAACAGGCTTTGGATTCGGACAGCAGATTCAGACATGTTACTTTTTTGCTTGTTTGGGTTGCCCACCCACTGGTGCTCTCTGCGCTCAGGGATCACTCCTGGCAGCACCCAAGGGTAGTATCAGGGATAGATCCTGGGTCAGCTGTGTGCCAGGCAAGTGGCTGACCACTGTCCAAGCTCTCCAACCCCAGAGACCATGTTCAGATGCCAGTGCTGGCATTCAGTATCTGTGTACTGGCACTGAGTAACGTGACCTCTTTGAACCTGTTTTCCCATCTGTAAAACAAGAAACTGTAAGATGGGAACATTCACTAACCCAAAGGAACACCTGGGCTAAGGGGCAGTGAAACGGCACTAGGTGAGAGCCAAAGAATTCTCACACACAGCCATTAGTGGTGCACAATGGCACACCCACCTCAGATGTTTGGCCCTACCCAAGAAGACAGATATAAGCAAGCGTGAAGACCCAGCATTTTAATAGACTAAAAACTGTCTTCCTTCCCTTCTCTTTGCTGCTACTGCTCCAGCGAGCGGGGTCACACACCTGCTCGGCTGTGATGCTCACCGTTTAGCAGGGGGCTGGGGCGGGTGGGGGCTCTTCCCTGCAGAGCTGCTTGCGCAATCACTGGTTGTGGGGCGCTAGAGACCCCACGCTCTGTCCCACACTCCAGAGTCACCAGGGCCACCCGCGCACATGTGGGCAGCACTGGGCACCAATTCTTAGCCTCACGTTTGTGAGACAGGCACCATGTGGCCACTGAGCCACCCCCAAACCCTTTTCTTGTGTGGAAGCTATCCCTCTAACCTAAGAATAATATACAGAAATATGTGCTTTTGAAAACATATGCAAAACTTTTATTTTTAATTGCTGGGAACTGAGAGGTGAAGACCTAATGCTCTGAGACGCCCCTGCCGGTGACGGGCTGTTCGGGCCGAGTGGTGCTGACGCCACCAGGACCACCCAGTGCTGGTCAGTGGCCACCAGGCCAACCCGGGAGTGAACAGTTCCAGGGATTGAACTCGGGCTCTGCAGCTGTCTCCCGCGCCCTCATCACGGTTCCTTTCAGTCTTAGATTAGAAACAACCCAAGCCCACCAACAGCCCACCAGGAATAAACTGGAGCAGTCCATTTGCTGGACTTTAGAGCAACACAGACAGGTGGGAGGCTGTGAGTGGCAACGTGACTCATAAATACCACAGCGAGCAGAACATGCAAAGGACAAAGGGTAAATGCTGCAGAGACTGTAGAGTGATCTAGTCTCAAAGTTAATTGTTTAGGGGCAGAGTAGCATCTTAAGAAAGCTGGATGATAAGAAAGCATACATTGTAAGTAAAAAGGACTTGGTGATCTCTGAGGAGGAGGAGAAAGGGAGTGACAGGGAACAGATGTAAACGGATTTCCAGGGAGTCCACTTCTGGGGTGTCACTGATGAGTCATCACTACCATTGCACATGGTTGCTTTTGCATGATTTGCTGTGTAATATTTCACACTGCGAAGGAATGACCTGCCAGAGAGCCAGTACTGAAGGTAAAGCACCTGACCTGAGTGCAGCTGACCCTAGCTTGCTTCATGCTCCCCAGAGCACTGCCCAGGGTTACTCCTGAGCAAAGAGCCAGCAGCGACTCCTGAGCACTGCCTAATGCTGGTCTCCTCAGAGCAAAATGAAAGGACCTGAGAACAATTACATCACACCAAACTGCTGTTTAAACACAAACATGATAAATAAACATGCTTTAACATATGAGAACTCAGGGCATATGGCTTCAATAGCTCTGGAAGAAACCAATACAGAAATATTTTAAATTGACAATGAGATAAGTGGAGAAAAAAAACACACAAAACATGCCAAAAGAACTGGCAGAGGCAGGAAGAGACTGAACAGCAAGTAGGGAGCTTGCCTTGCATGTGGCCAACCGGGGTTCAGTCCCCAGAACTGCTGAAAGGGATTTCTGAGTGCAGAGCCAGGAGTAAGCCCTAAGTACATCTGGGCGTGTCCCCAAACAAAACCAAAACCAAAAGAGGACTGGCAGAGAACAAGGGAATGGTTTAGTCACACAACTGAGCCTTAAAGCTAAAGCTACATGATTACAGAAGAGAATTACAAAATAGTAAAATTGACAAATGTTAAAATGAAATGCAGGAAAAGGAAGTAATAATATGCACTGATATCCTCATCTTTGCACTCAAAATATTCATAAAGCTAATAGTTCAATTAGTAGAAGCATATGTATATTTAAGAGAAATTTTAAAAATAATTAAAAGGTGGAAAAGGGCAATAAATACAATTATTAATTTCATGAGTGCTCATAGGAAAGGTCATTAAGGGAGGGAATACGGCATTGAGTCAGATTTCAAAGTGTAACCCCAGGGCTGGGGGGTAGCTCAGGGTGCCCCAAGTCTGAACAACTGGGGCCCAATCCCAGCATCACACGCCTCACCCCATCCCCCAGCACCATGACCTGAAGACCCCTGGGAGCACCACCCGGGAGGCCTCTCCACAAAACTTCATGACAAAAAGGGGGAAAAAAATCCTTCCAAGTCAGCAGAGCACACACACTCCCGAAACAAACTTCTTTCTTGCTTCTTAATTTCACTATTCCGTTGCACCGCGTTTCCGTTTGCTGCCACCGCGGATAGTGCTTGCAGGTCTATGAGATACCAGGAGTCAAACCTGGGGCACTCAGCAGCTCGCCAGAGGTCTCACCGGGCACCTCAGATGGAGCGGGGGCCCCTCTCCGCCCACTCCAGATAAGCCCTGGTGCCCACCAACTGGGGGGAGGGGGGACATGCACTGGTGGAAGAATGGGTGTTTGAGATTGTAACCCAAACATGAAAGCTTGTAACTATCTCACTGTGATTCAATAAAAAGAAAAGAAAAGAAAATCCCAGGTAGCGGGAGCAGGGGCTGAAAACTCCGCCTCCGGGCCATATTTAAGCGAGTCATGGCCTTGATCGAGAGACTCCCGAGTGAATCTCGGGATGGATGAGCTCCCTGCAGAGATGTCTCCCGACCCCAACCATTTACAATTTTATTTATTTATTTATTTATTTTAACCATTTACAATTTTAGGGTTCCAGGAGCTCTCATGATATTCATAACAAAAAATAGAAAATAAATTATCTAGCATCTGCTGTGGCAGGCAGGCCTGAATAGTGGTGGGAGAATCCGAAATAATGGTGGTGGGAAAGTGTAATGGTGGTGGGATTAGTGTTGAAAGATTGAATGTAATAATTAATGTGACCTACCTTATGAAAATATAAGTTAAACATTAAAAACAAACAAACCTGGGACAGCTGCACCCTGTGCTTCAGCCCTCTGAGGATCAGCATGCCACCAGCTTAAAAAATTATTTCTTAGGGTCACACTCAGTGGTGTTCAGAGCTCCTGGCTCTGTACTCAAGGGTGATTCCCGGAGGTACTTAAGGGGCCATATGTAGTGCTGGGGATAGAATCAGGGTCAGATGCAATTAAAGCAAGCGCCTTAACCCCTGTACCACCTCTCCAGCCTCAGTGTGAAAGGCTTTTAAAAAAAATATTAAAAATTGAAGACCAAGGTTAGAGAAATAGGTCAGCAGATAGGGTGACTGCTAGCACACAGCCAACATCGGTTTGATCCCCAGCATCCCATATGGTCCCCGAAACTCTGCCGGGAGTAACAGCTGAGTGCAGAGCAAGGAGGAGCCCTTGAACATCACTGGATGTGACCAAAAAAAACCAAAAACAAAATTGGAGGCCAGACAAGTAAGTAATACAGCAGGTAAGGCATTTGCTTTACGCAAGGCTGGCCCCAATTTAGTCCTTGAAACATACTGACCCCCAAGGCCCCCAAGAGTGATACCTGAGCACAGAGCCAGGAGAAAGCCCAAAGTACCACCAGGTGTGGCCTCCAAACAAAAAACTGAAAAAAAAAAAAGAAAAAAAAAACGGGGTGTGTGGTTTACAATAGCCAGAATCTGGAAAAAACCCGAATGCCCCAGAACGGATGACTGGTTGAGGAAACTTTGGTACATCTATACAATGGAATACTATGCAGCTGTTAGAAAAAAGGAGGTCAGAATTTTGTAGTCAAGTGGATGGGCATGAAAAGTTTCATGCTGAGTGAAATGAGTCAGAAAGAGAGAGACAGACATAGAAAGATTGCACTCATCTATGGTATATAGAATAACAGAGTGGGAGACTAACACCCAAGAACTGTAGAAATAAGTACCAGGAGGTTGACTCCATGGCTTCGAGGCTGGCCTCACGTTCCGGGGAAAGGTCAACTCAGAGAAGCGATCACCAACTACATTGTAGTCGAAGGCCATGTGGGGGAAGGGAGTTGCGGGCTGAATGAGGGCTAGAGACTGAGCACAGCGGCCACTCAACACCTTTATTGCAAACCACAACAGCTAATTAGAGAGAGAAAACAGAAGGGAATGCCTTGCCACAGTGGCAGGGTGGGGTGGGGGGGAGATGGGATTGGGGAGGGTGGGAGGGACACTGGGTTTACGGGTGGTGGAGAATGGGCACTGGTGAAGGGATGGGTTCCAAACTTTGTATGAGGGAAGTATAAGCACAAAAGTGTATAAATCTGTAACTGTACCCTCACGGTGATTCTCTAATTAAAAATAAATAAATTTAAAAAAAAAAAAAAAAACGGTGTGTGTGTGTGTGTGTGTGTGTGTGTGTGTGTGTGTGTGTGTGTGTGTGTGTTATAACTGGACTTAAAATCAAACACATCAGTTTTTTCCAGTAAATATAAATGGGCTAAGTTTACCTATTCAAAGAAAAAGGATTCATATCAACAGAAATAGGCTAATAAATTAACCCCATGCTTTTAAGAAAGCAAGGCAGGGGCCAGAGCAACAGTTGCCCTGCATGTGGCCCACCCAGGCTGAATCCCCGCATTCCAAATGTCCCCTGAGTCCTGCATGGAGGGATTCCTGAGTGCAGAGAGGGGAGTGAGCCGAAGCCACAGCAACAGAAACCTACACAAACAGGAGGCAGCAGCCGGCCAACAGCACTGTGCACAGGGCAGTGCTTTGCACACGGCCAACTCGGGTTCAACCCCTGGAACCATATATGGTCCCCTGAGCCCCGCCAGAGTGAGCCCTGAGCACCACTGCATGGGGGCGCCCATCCTGCCAAAAAAATAAAAAGAAAGAGACAGTTTCCTAAACAGAAAACAAAGATATTCACTGAAAAAAGAACTGCATGTACAATATGTCACTATTTTGGTAAAAACTCTTTCAACTAAAACATTCACATATGTACATATGATTGGCTCTCTGTGTTACAGTGTATCTCTGCAGGACTGCCCAAGGCTGGAGACATGGTTCCGAGCAGAAGGCTGGAAGGCCAGGCGAGGGAGTCAAGACTCTCTGTGTCTTTCTGAAAGGGCACCATGTACATGACTCACCTTTCTCACAAAGAAATTAAGCAAACTTAAGGTGGGAAATACCCTTTAGCACAACTCCTGGCAGGTGGTAATACTAGCAGAGAATAAGATCTTCCCACTATTCGAATGCTACTTAGCACATGCTTTTATTTATTTATTTGCTTGTTTTTGGTTCACACCCAGCAAAGCTCAGGGCTTACTCCTGCCTCTCTCTTCAGGAATCACTCCTGGCGAGCTTGGGGAGCCATAATGAGACGTCGGGGATCAAACCTGACTGGCCACAGGCGAGGCAGGTGCCCTACCCACTGTACTACCCTCCAGTGCCTTGAGACACACTGCTTATTTTTTCCTTTTTGGGGTCACATGTCGTGGTGCTCAGGGCTTATTCCCAACTCTGTTCAAAGACCTCCTGGTGGTGTTCCGCATGCAAGGCAAGCACCCCACCGCTATACTATCGGTGCAGCCCGGGACAACTTCCTGACCAAGAAATGTTGGTTTTTTTCCTCTCTTCCATTTCTGTAATTTAAATATTTCACAGTTTGGGGGACATAGCTGGTGGTATTACTCGAGGGCTGTTTCCGGCTCTGTGCTCGGGGTCTCTATTAGGTGTTGGGGATCAACCTGGGATCTGCTGTGTGCAAGGCAGAACCTTTCTTCAAGCTCTCCAGCTCCTGGCATGTGCTTTATTTGTTTGTTTTGGGGCCTTCCCCAGTGGTGCTCAGGGACCATTCCTACTCCTGGCTCTGGGCTCAGGGACGTCTTCCGGTGGGACTCCAGGACTACATGTGGTACTTGGGATTCAAACTGGGGGCAGCGGGATGCGCCTTACCCTCTATACTCTCAAACGGTTATAATTTCTTTTCCAATATTTAGAAAGCAGGCGCTGGAGTGATGATACAGCAGGTAGGGCACCTGTCCCCCGTGTGGTAGACCTTTGCACATGGCCACGTGTGACTCCCACCCCGAGCCTGCCAGAAGAAATCCGGAACACAAAGCTAGGAGGAGGGGAGAAAGTGGGAGAGGGAGGAGGGGGAACAAGTTTACCAAGATCAAGTACTTAAATATCACAGATGTGATAGAGCCTAAAGTTGCTTTCAAATAAAATGTAGCCAATTCATGGGATGTCTACCAAAAGTTCTTGTGTACAAACTTTGTTTCTCAAATGTACTCTGTAAACATTAATTTGCTTCTCCCTGCTGAGCCTGCACTACCGCTGCTTGCTCCCCCAGGGCTGGCTGCGGGACTCCTTTGGGTCACTCCCAGCTGCAGGGCCCACAGGCGGGGTCGCAGCCTTCATCACATGCTCACAGAGCGGGCGCTTTTCATCCACGGCTGTCCCAGGCTTACAGCTACGTCAGCTGTAAGAATTTCTATTCCCTAAACTTCTCGGGAAAGTTATTAGGTAATTTATAAACAAACCATCACCATTACATGTATCCGTGAAAATTAACAAAAATATTTTGTATTAGGTCAAGTTATTGCCCAGAAGAAAAGGAGAGACAAAAAGAGATCAAAGAATAAGGGAAGTACGGCTGTAAGAAGGGTCAGACAAAACAAAATGCAAATACACCAAGGCCAGCGATTGATTCAATGCCTGCAAATATGCTAAAATGAGTCGACTAAACTCTTCAAGTCCTCAAGCCTTTTTGTAACTAAACATGGAGATCAGAGAATAAACTCTTCAGGAAGATCCTGACAGGCCGCTTTAAGTTCCCTGACTGAGTAGGGAAAGTCAGAGGCCTTTAGAATCTCTCCTAAAAGAATACCATGGCCTGCTAATAATTCATGCGGGGAGAAAAAAGGCAGCCTTGGGGCAGAGTGATAGCACAGTGGGGAGGGCACTGGCCCTGCATGCGGCCGGCCAGGGTTCAACCCGCAGCACCCCATCTGTTCCCTGAGCAGAGAGCCAGGAGCCCAGGCACCACCGAGAGTGGCCCCAAAACAAACAAAAGCAGCCCTAATTGTAAAGGAGTAAGGATCAAAGCTACCAATTACTGCCCAGAAAAGATATCTCAGAAACTAGGTAGACTTTCTATCAACCCAACTCACTGGCACAGCCAGAAAGACCAAAATAAATGAAAAATAAACTCATTATCGAGGGCATCAGAGCATAAGCTGAATTCATTACCATATTTTTTAACCCAACTGTATCTGGAACACGTGATGGAACTGAATTAATCAACTTACTAGAACTCAAAAAGAACAAGCAAGAAATTAGAAAAGGAAGAGAAGCCAAGCTGAGCACAGAGACTGGGGGAGGCAGAGGGGCCAGAGGGAACCGCGCAAGCTGAGCACTCGGTTTCCTGGCACTTCTCATCGCCACCAAACTCAGCTCTCAGCCGGTCTTGCTCTGACCTTTCCTGTGACCTTAATTACCAACCTGGGCTCTTCTCCCTCTCCATTTTCAAAAGCAATTTTCACCTTCACTTTTGCTTTTACATTTTTATTTAACAAAATATTTTTTAGAACTATATTAGAGACATTACACTAAATTTACGACTTCTTTTGACTCTAAATTGTGAATGATACTTTAAATATTAACTTCATGGCTGCCTGGCTGATCTCTCAAATACAGATTTAAAAAACATTGGCCCTGACACAAGTGTAAAAAGCATTCGACAGTTTCAAATACAAAACTATAGAGAATATAGGGAAACTACAGAGACTATAATGAACATCCAAAAACCTATCACTCCAATTTCACAAATGTTAATATTTGTCATATTTCTTTCTTCAAAAAATCAATTAATTAAGCATGGGGGGCGGGCTGGAGAGACAGTATAGGAGGTAAGGGTCAGTGGCTTCCTTGCAGCCCATGACCCTGGTTCGAGCCCCCAGAACCATGTATGATCCCCCCACACTGCCAAGGGTCACTTCTGAACACTGAACCAGAAACGGCCTCTGAGAAGCACCAGGTGTGGCCTCAAAGCAAAACAAACAACAACAAAAATTAAGCATTCGGTGACTGAATCCACAATTTCTGTGCCCAGCCCGGCCCCCTTTCTCCCCAAGAGGGAATCGCCAATAGGTCTGAAAGCCTTCCCGTCGGTTGCTATGCTTTCATGTATTTTCATTCCTCCGTGAGCAACGTCCAACCTGGAATGTTTCAAAACCTGTCAGAAGAGACGGCACCCCACACCCAGCACTCCACACCCTGCGTATCTCGCTAAACAGTGTTTTCCATCCAGCTCCACTTTTAAGCTTTTCGCATCACGAATGTAACATATGTTCCATGGAAAACCCAGAAAGTCACTAACACTAACATCCTCCCCCGGGGGAGTGATGGTGCCACACAGACACTTGGCTCCGGGCCGAAGCGACAGTCCCAGCCACCTGGCAGCACATGCCAGCAGGCACTCAACGCTCAGGTGACCAGACAGGGACTCCACAAACCCTCCGGCTCTGCTGAAGCTGCTGCTTCTCTCCCTAGCCCGAAAAGCTGGTGGATCCCACTGCCTGCAGAGAGGGAAAAGCAAGCCACACATGAGCCTACCGGAGCCTAGGACAGAGCAAACACCCCTGCACGCCCGCCACTCTCTTGCTAAAACGCACTCGGCAGGACGGATGGGCACGCTGGCTCGTGGAGCTGGCACAGTGCTTGGGAGGACCGTCAACAGGTGTTTGCTTAATGCCGACAAAGCTGCTAAGCAAACATGGGACTGGAACGAGCCAATTTCAAGTCCAGCATGTTGGTGACTGATTCGGGTTCACACACTCACTTGATGGCCGACTTCCAGCACCAGCGACCTGCGCTGCGTGAGTAATGATTCAGTATCTCCCACTCATTATCAGCAAGACACTTCCAAGCTAAGAACAGGCTGTAGCATACCTGCCCAGACAGGCTGGGGCCAGGATGCCATGTCTACCATGAGATTCAGTCATTATTACCGCACACACACAAAACTGCTTAAAATACATGGGCTCCCAAGTAATTCAAATGGACTTTAGTCAACTTCATTAAATGCTTAGGGAAAAAAAAAGGAGTTTCTTGATCTGAAAAATAAATACTTGCCTTCCCAAAAGAGGAGCCAGAGCTGGCGCCACTATGCCTGCGGCCAAGGGCTGTGGACACGTTCCCTGCCAGTGTCCACACCCCTGCGCTGGATGAGATCCACCAGGAGGTGTCCCCCCAAGCAGAGATTTCAGGAAGGGGAGACGCTAGTAAGGACCCGAGGCAAGAATATGTGCTATTATGCCAAATGATTTGGAGACAGTCACTTCCCCCAACCTGCAGTAAGCCTGGCACTGAATTCTACAATCTCTGGCTTGGGAAACTATTTCTTGATCATCTCCTTCAACCATGTGTTTTCACCACTTCCACTTGGAAGTTTATCTGATTACAAAAGTAATATATACCTAGTGGAAATAAAAACAGAAAGCAGTGCTTGGTAATGCCAAGGAGTTGCTGCTTCCAGCTGCCCCCCCACCCCATCCTATCCAGCCCACCCCATCAATCACGCCTGGTGTGAGAGAGAGCCAGCACGAAATATCCCATGGCACGACTTGGAGTTGGGACAATTAAACTTGTCACTCAACTCAGAACTAAGAGCTCTAGAGCCCACTGAGTGGAAACCTCTCATTCCCTGTATAGGGAAACGGAGCGTGGAGTATTTAAGTCCACTGCCCTGACACTTGGCCCTTTCTCCGAGTCAGTGACACCACCCTCTTACCTGACTGTCAAAGCCAGAAACTATCAATCAGATTGTGACACCTCCTTGCCATTCCTTTTCCCTCACTCCCCAAATCCAATGGTTTACTGCATCTTCCAGATATTCTGAGCTCGCTTCTTCATCCCGTCTTAGTCCACATCATCTTGCTGCCCTGTCTACGGACTGAGGGGACTAGAGCTACACTCAGTCTGCTCTTGTGTGTGACGAGGAAGCTGGAGGTGTTGAGGGGATGAAGTGTTGAGGAATGTGTGTGTGTGTGTGTGTGTGTGTGTGTGTGTGCGCGCGCGCGCGTGCATGTGTTGGGAGGGGAGGGTGTTTGTCCAGTAACTGGTGGGACAGCCTGGTGTTCAGAGACAAAGGCCGGAGGTGTGACACAACCGTAGTCCAAAACACTCAGGAGTTAACCCGTTCAATAAACCACCTGTGTGTCCCCACTCCCATCTACTGAAAACAGGCCCAACTCTTTTACCTTGCGGCGGCCAGAATGGTAGGTTCCTAAATGCAAATCTAAGAGTGGCACAACCATCTTGTGATAAATATCAAAGTCTTAACTTGGTTTATCTTTCTGAGCAGGAAGGACCTAGAAGATTGAAAAAGTTTGGAGTTGATTCCAATAACTAGTGAGGGAGGTCTGCAAAAGAGAAGCAGGAAGACCAATGAGGAGGTGACAGCAGCCCCACGGCCAGAAGGACTCAGGCCGACCCAGTTGGGCTGACTGCAGGATGCTCCCATGAGCTACCGGACTCACTGATGAGCTGGGTAGGACAGGCAGGGGAAGAGAAAAACCAGACAGTAGGATCTGGGGATGAAGAACCCAGTGACCAGTGGAATCATTGAGAGAGACAGAAGGATGTTTTTGGGAAAGTGGAAGACGTGGGAACCAGGAGTCCAGGCATGTCAAATGTGAGACGCCTTGAGCCACGTGGCACTGTCCTCGTGGCTCTGTCAATGGGAACCAAGATTGTCCCCAATAGTTCTGCCTACGTGGGAACCTGTTAGGTGCTTAACTGCTCAGGTCCCAAGTCAGACCAGCTGAATCTGAAACCAGGGCAGTGGGGCCTGGCAATCTTCGTGTGGGGCTGGGGGGGCTGGGGGGGGACCATGCAGTGCTGGGGATGGAAGCTGGCTTCCCGCATACAGGCACGTACTCCCGCGGGGTAAGGGGCAGTACGGTGGAGAGCAGACTGGGTTCAATCCCCAGCATCCCATATGGCCCCCAGAACCCCACTAAGAGTGATTCCTGAGTACAGAGTCAGGAGTAACCCCTGGGCATCACCAGGTGTGGCCCCAAAACAAAGCAAACAACAACAAAAGCACATGCTCCAGCCCTTTCAGCCCTGGAAATCTTTGCTTTAATGAGATGTTCTCACAAACATTAAAGAACCATCGCTCAGAATCATCTTCACCACTAATAAACAGCTGAGGCTCACAGCAATCTTGCACTGGTCTCTATGACTTTACCAACCGTCTGCTATGTCCCATAGGTGGTTCCTGCCTCCCCAGGACTCACTGGAGGCTCTCTAAAGCAATGTTTCTTCCTTTCTTTGGTCTTCGGGCCACACCCAAAACTGTTCTGTGCTCAGGGATGATTCCTGGCAAGCACAGGGGACCACAAAGGGTGCCAAGAATCAAACCTGGGTCAAGGGCAAAGGCCCTGTGTGCTGGACTATCTCTCCAGCCCCAGATCAATGTCTCTGAATGGCGGGGATGAGTATTCCACTAGGCCACACGCAGGGCAGGGCAGGAGGTGGCAAGGTCAGAGATTAGACACCACCACATGACAGGAGACAAGGAAGGAAACAAGGCCAAAAGGGCCACCCTGAGAGTCTGGATTAGGAAACGGTAAGAAACACTTTCCTAAGCTATTCAATTTCTCAGATCTCAGGTGGTTCCCAGTATGGGGGTTCCATCCCTCAGGGGGAGCTGGAACAATCCAGGACCCAAGAGAGTCAGGGGTAGCTGGGGGTGCTATATTTGTTGGTTTAGAGAAGGTATATTTGGGGGAGAAGGCATAAAGTGATTTTTTTTTCTAAAAAGGGGGAGTAGATCAATTAAGTTTGGAGCCCTTTGAGATCAGCCTACATACATGAGGTTCTTAAACTAGACTTCATCCAGTTCCCATAAGGGATACCAAAACTTCACTGTCACTGTCACTGTCATCCCGTTGCTCATCGATTTGTTTGAACGGGCACCAGTAACGTCTCTCATTGAGAGACTTATTGTTACTGTTTTTGGCATATCCAATACGCATGGGTAGCTTGCCAGGCTTTGCCACGAGGGCTCCATACTCTCAGTAGCTTGCCGGGCTCTCCGAGAAGGGCGGAGGAATCGAACACGGGTTGGCTGCATGAAAGGCGAAAGCCCAACCACTGTGCTATCGCTCCAGCCCACCAAAACTTAAGGTGGGAATCATTTTCAAACAAATCTCATTATGAATGATTATCAGGAAATGTTTGATTTACATTCCTGTACACCCAGGCATATGGTATAAAAGTTTTCGGGTGTCAATTCCATAAATACTCAGAGGAATACATATGTAGCAGAACGCTCCGTAAAGCTGTCTCCAGAGGCATCTTCAAAGACTAAATGCCACTGGCCAAGAAAACAGAAGCAAAAATAAACAAATGGGATCACATCAAATGAAGATGCCTCTACAACACAGAACCAAAGATGACAGCTAGCAACAGCAACAAAAAATTAACCCCATGTTGGGGCTGAGGCAATAGTACAGCAGGTAGGGCGTTTGCCTTGCATGAGGCAGACCCAGGTTCGATTCCCAGCATCCCATATGGTCCCCTGAGCACCGCCAGGGATGATTCCTGAGTGCAGAGCCAGGAGTAACCCCTGTGCATTGCTAGGTGTGACCCAAAAAGAAAAAAAAAAAATTAACCCCATCAAAAACAACGGAAAAGGAGATGAACAGACACTTCCTCAAAGGAGAAGGTACCTGAAAAAGTGCTTCTCATCACTTTTCAGGGAAACACAAATCAAAACCACAATCAAGTATCACATCCCATCAGTGAGACTGGCACACATCAAGAAGACTGGAAACAGGGCTAGCAGAATGGGCGGGAAGATCATCTTTTATTATTGGTGGGAATGTTGTCTGGCTCTGTCTCTAAGGAAAGCAACAGGAGACTTCTCACAAAGGTACTACCAAAACCTCCACGTTCCTCGCAGCTGCCCCAAGAGCATGAAAACATGAATCTAAAAAGGTATTTGCACAGCTATGTTCATTGTATGCTATTCACAATGCCGAGATCTGAAACGACTCAAGTGCCAAGAAGAGATTAGTAGAACTTTTTTAAAAACTGTGGTTATGTATACATAACAAGATCTACTCAGATAATAATAAAGATGAAATCCTGCAGTTTGCTGCTCCATGAGTGGAACTAGAGGACATCACGCTGAGCAAAGTGAGTCAAAAGTAGGACAAATACCAAATCATCTCTCTCACATGTGGAGTATAAGAAACATAGTGAGGGAATAAAAAACAGTCAATGACAATAGACGCTGAGTTGGACTACAGAACTGGGGGTGCGTGGGGCAGGGCTGAAAGTGGATCAGAGACAGTGGGGCGGGGCGGGGAGCCGGCTGACAGCTCAGTGGCAGGTGTGGTGTAAACACTAAATGTCTGAAACATCACTATTAACAGGACTGGAAATCATGGTGGCTACATTTATTAAAAAAATTTGTTTTCCTCAGAAGGTCAAAGAGATACCTCAATAGGCTGGAGAGAATGAATGCTTTGCATGCTTTAATCCAAAGCATTTTATGGTCCCCCAAGGACTCCCAGAAGAAAAACCCCTGAGCTGCTGTGAGTAGTCCTGGAGCAGCGCCAGGTATGGGCCCCAAACCAAACTAAACTTTTCTTATATGGAAAGGAGTTTACAGTGTGGCCAGAGAGATAGTTCAGTGGGTAGGGCATTTGCCTAGCATGTAGCCAACCTGGATTCGATCCTGGGCATCCCATATGGTTCCCCAAGCCCTGCCAGGAGTAATTTCAAAGTACAGAGCCAGGAGTAACCCTTGAGCATCACCAGGTGTGCTCCACCCCCGCAAAAGAAGTTGAAAGTGGACAAAGTTAAAGAATCCAAATCTAAATCAAGGGGGAGAAACATAAGAATAGAAGCTACCATAATCACAACTCTTGCTTTTGTAAAAGTTAGTATTAAAGTTAGTATTATTGCACTGAATATTAATTCCACATAACACTCTATACATTATCTCATTTATTTAAAATTTGGGTTTTGATGATTGTGATGGTAGTGGTGTTTTGGGGCTACACTGGTGGTGTTCAGAACTTACTCCTGGCTCCATGTTCAAGGATCACTCCAGGTGGTGCTCATGGACGTATATGTGGTAATGAGGATGAAACCTGGGCCAGCGACATACAAGGCAAGCATCTAATGCTTTGGTCCTTTTTATTTTGTTTTGGGGTCACAACCCAGTAGTGCTCAGGAGCTACTCCCAGCTCAGTGCTCTTGGAACATCCAGTACTGGGGATATCAAACCTGGGCTTCCTGCAGGCAAACCATGCACTCTACTACCCTCTTGGCCATTTCCTCAGCAATCCCGCCCACCCCCCCACACACACACATTATCTCATTTAATCCTCATTAACAACCTTATGTTTTTGTAGTTGGGAGAGGGTTTTGGGACACATCCTGTAGTACTTTTGGGGGTGGGGGCGGTAACTCCCAGCCATGCTGGGGGTCGAACACAGGTTGGCCACATGTAAGGCAAAAGCCTACTCTCCCTCCCCCAAAGTATCTCTCTGGTGGCCTTAAGGTTAAGACAACCTTAAATGGGGCCTACTCTGTCACCATTTTACAGGTGACATGACTGAGGCACGAAGAAGTAACTGAATTACTAGTCACATAACTAAAAAGCAGCAGAGTTGCAGCCTCGATCTCAAGGTTCCAAAGACAGAATTCTTTTGGTTTTTTTATTTGGAGATACCACTGAAATTATAACATTGTAGCAGTCTAAGGTGTACAATGTGTTGGTCTGATACGTTTACATAGTGTAATATGATTACCACCATAGCATTAGCTAACACATTATCATGTGTAATTTATCACATTTAATTACCATTTCTTTCTCGTTTTTGCATGTGGTGCGAACAATTAAGATTTAGCCTCTCAGCAACTCTAAGTTTACAATACAGTGTTGTTGACAATAATCACCATGCAGTGTGTTATTCACGTCCTGCCGGAGTTTCCAGAGAATTCTTAACCACAACGTTACTTTATACCGCCTATCTTTACACAGGAAGGCAAACAGACAAGGACATTTTAACTGAGAGTTCTTAAAAAAAGCGCTTAAATTCGTCTACTTACTCTATCATCCAGCAATTCCATTCCCACATATAATCAAAAGAATGGAAACCATATATCCACACAAAAACTTGTTCATGTATGTTTATAGCAATATTCATCATCATCGTCATCATCATTATCATCCCGTTGATCATCAAATTTCTCGAGCGGTCTCAGTAACATATCTATTCGTCCTAGCCCTGAGATTTTAGAAGCCTCTCTTTGCTCGTCCTTCCCAACGATGCTGCATTGGAGGCTCTTTTAGGGTCAGGGGAATGAGAACCAACTTGATACTGGTTTGGGCATATGAATACACCATGGGGAGTTTGCAAGGCTCTCCCATATGGGCAGGAAACTCTCGGTAGCCTGCCGGTTCTCCCAGAGGGAGAAGTAAGCTATAAGAAGTGGTTCCGGGAGCTTGCTTTTAAGTCTCTGAATGTTGGCCATTGACGGGATTACACGGCACAGGGGGCAGTCCCTGGGTGTGACTGCCTAGCTACTGGAAAATGGGAAATCTGGGCAGAAGAGGCCCAGTCCTGATCCGAGCAGGCTTCGAAGTCTCAGCCCCGGGTCCCACACACCTGGGTTCCTCTGCCGGTACCTTCATGCGTGAGGCTCGCCCAAACGTGTGGAAAGGGGCCTTGAGCATGGCTGTGGCTAAGGCTTTGGAGGTCTTCAGCCGTGGGAGTTCTATTCGCGGCGGGGAGGAAAACTGGAGTCCATCCCCTCCGAATGGCCCAAGAAAACAGCCAGATGCTCGGGCCAGAGACTCTCTGGCTTATAGTATTATTATTCACAATAATACAAAAATAGAAAAAAAAAACAGATGTCATCAACTGATGAAAGAATAAAATGATGTGTAAACACAGCATGAATTACCATTTAGCTGTAAAAAGGAACAAAGTGCCGATACAACATGAAGAAGCATTGAAAACGGTGTGCTTGGGCCAGAGAGAAAGCACAGATGGGAGGGTGCATGCCTTGCACGCGGTTGTCACAGCTCGATCCCTAGCATCCCATATGGCCCCAAAGCATGGCAAGGAGTAATTTCTCAGTACAGAACCAAGAGAAACCGCTGAGCATCACCAGGTTTGCCCCACCCCGAAAAGAAAATGGTATGCTTAATATAAAAAATTTCACAAAGTATCTCATATCACAGTTTCTAATGATATGAACTAACCAGAATACATAAACTCATAAAATCAGAAAGCTTAGTTGGAGGGAAAGTGGAGTAGGAAGTTAAATCTAATGGAAACAAGTTTTCTTTGTGGGATGATAAAAATGTTGCCAAGTTATTGAGAGGGCACTGGGGTTCTTGGGGATGGAGGTAGGTACATTGGGGATGGTGGTGTGGTGTTGGAATTATGTGCATGAGAAACCATCATTAACAGTATTATAAATCACAAAACCTGTTGAAAGAAATCACTTAAATTGCTCAAAACCATCTATACTATACTTAAAACTACTGATTTGCACCTTAAAAATAAAAATTTGCTGGGGCCGGAGCGATAGCACAGCGGGTAGGGCGTCTGCCTTGCACGAGGCCGACCTGGGTTCGATCCCCGGCATCCCATATGGTCTCCCCAGCACCGCCAGGAGTAGTTCCTGAGTGCATGAGCCAGGAGTAACCCCTGTGCATCGCCGGGTGTGACCCCAAAAGCTAAAAAAAAAAAATTAAAAAAAAATTTGCACCATAAAAAACAGGTTAAGTTTTTATGGTGTGTTAATAAAAACTACTGTTCTAAAGAATGTTTAGGGCTAAGAGATTGCTCAAAGGGTTGGGGTGCATGTGCTGTATGTGAGAGCCAGATCTGACCCTCAGCACCGAGTGGTCCCCTAAGTACCACTGGGAGAAGATTCCAGCCTAAGTATGATTCGAAACCACTAACACTCCACGCCCCCCAAAAAATAAGGATGTTTATTTGATTTTTCAATTAGATTACTTTGCTAGTAAAAAGCCTTTCAGGTTGTTGAATGGAAACAAAGAAAACGAAAGGAAGCCGCCACCACAAGAATACCTGCCTTTCAATCTGCAGAAGAGCAGAAGACCAGCTTCACACAGCCACCAGCGTTCCCTTCCCCACCCAGGAGAAAGCCTTCCTTCACTAGGACCAAAAGAGCACAAATGCAAAACTCTATTCTTGAGAAAATGCCCTAAGTTTTCCCTTAAATCAAAACACTTTCTATCTCAAAGAGCTCTCCTTTTCCCCGGTAACCAGAGGCTCCTAGGGCTTCCCTGCTACATGCACACAGCTGAACAATAATTCTCTGACAACCAATAAAACTATTATGAATTGCGGCAACATTTAATGCCTTACGATAAACAGTGACAATGAGTCCCTAGTGCAAGTGTAAACAAACAACTGAGAAACATTATTTTAAATATTTACTTACTTTAACAAGGATTAATAATAACTAGTGTTTGTTTATTTCGGTCTGGAGGCTACACCCAGGGGTGCTCGTCCAGACTCTATGCTCAGGAATGGCCCTGGCAGAGCTCAAGGAATTATGCCAGACAAACCAGGCTGGCTGCGGGCAAGGCAACTGTCTTACCCCCTTACAATCTTTCCAGCCATAATGACTAGTATTTATTGAGCAACTATAATGTACTAAATTAATATTGGCCTAGGAAATATACAAATACGGAGTTTAGGGGCTGGAGAGAAGTGCAGTGGGGAGGGCATTTGCTTGCACACAGCTAACCCGTGTTTAATCCCTGCATCCCACATGATCCCAGGGCAGCGACTCTTGAGTGCAGAACTAGGAGCAACCCTGAACATTGCAGCCCCCAAACAAAAACAAACAACCCTTAATTTCAGCCACTACAACAGTCCTAAGGAAAGTATTTTGCCTTTATTTCATACACGAGAAAACTCAGTCCAGAGAGAGACTGAGTAAATCGTTTATGCTTGATCACACAGGCCAGAGTCTAAACAGTCAAGTCTTTCTGAACTCAAATGTAGTCATCAAGTGAAAGAAAAGAGACATGTAAAGAAATTAGTATCTGCCTATCTCATAAAGGCAGTGCTTTGAAAAAAGTAAACAGTTCCTACAGTGTAACTGAGGAAATGCAGAAGACAAAAGATTGTTGTAAGACTCAGCACAAAACCCTGTCCTGGCTCTCACACACAGCTTCCTGACTTCCACGGGGAGCGACTGGTTCTGACCCTAACCCTAGGATGTCAAAATTCAGTGATCTCACCATGGAAAAACCCAGACAATCGTTGTTAAAGCTAGACTGAGGTTCACCAGACCAGAAAGGAAAAGGAATCAGTTGTCAGGAAGTGGTGCTTATCTGAAAACACAGCCATCTCCAGCGCTACTGACAGCTGCAAGTCACTTTGAAGTGATCCCGCCTAGCCTGCAGGTCCCGCTCACACGGGGTCCCAGGCTGCCCGCCACACGTCTGGCGGGCTTCAGGGACTGCTGTGGGTCAGCACTGGGCCATCTCACTCTGAGACACACACACACACTCACTCTGAGACACACACACACACACACACACACGCACGCGCACACTGAGACACATACACGCACACACGCACACAAACACACGGGGTCCCAGGCTATCTTCCATACATCTGGCAGGCTTCAGGGACTGCTGTGGGCCAGCACTGGGCCATCTCACTCTGACACACACACACACACACACACACACACACACGTGTCTGGCAGGCTTCAGGGACTGCTGTGGGTCAGCACTGGGCCATCTCACTCTGAGACACACACACACACACACACACACACACACACACACACACACACACACGTACGTTCTAACGCTACAGGGAGCAGCCTCCCGGGCTAAACTGCTCCCGCTCTAAGCGCCCTGCCCCGCGCGAACGGACACGAGCCGGCGGGCGGGGACGCCGCTGCCCACTCCCGCCGCCCACTGCCCGCGGCCCACTGCCCGCGGCCCACTCCCGCCGCCCACTGCCCGCCGCCCACTGCCCGCGGCCCACTGCCCGCCGCCCACTGCCGGCCCCCCGCGGCCGACAGCGCCGCCCGCGCGCGGGCCCCGAGCCCGAGTGGCCGCGGGCCGGCCGCCCGGCGGACTCCGCAGCCCGGCCCGCACGAGGCCGGCGGGAGGGTCGCCGAGGCCCCCGCTGCCCCGGCCGGCGGCGCCCACGTTCCCGGGAGAAGCCGGGGGCCGGGGTCTCCGGCCGGGGCGGCACCTGCGCGCGACCCCCGCCCCCGCCGCGCCGCCCGCGCGCACCTCCCCGGCAGCTTGGCGCTCCTCTTCCAGAACTGCCTGCTGCCCTCCGCGGCCATGGCGCGGCCGGGCCTGGGCGGCGGCAGGGCCGAGCGCACACGCCCGACCCCGCGATCCGAGGCCGACCCAGGCCGCTTCCCCGCCGCCGCTCACCCGCTCCCGGCTCCCGGGGGCGCCATCTTGGCTGTGGGCACCCCCCGGCCCGGGCCGCTGTCATTGGCGCGCGGCGCCGCCGGCCCGAGGCCGACCAATCGGGAGTCGGAACCCTGCGGGCCGCTGAAGCCGCGTGCTTACGTCAGAGGCCGGGCGCGCAGGTGGGCCGGGGGCGGGGCTGGGCGTGCGAGAGGCGGGGCTCAAAGTTTCTACTCCGGGGCAGGAACAGGTAAAGAAAGGGACAGTGCGTGGGAAGAGAGAGGCTTTCTCAATCTCATCTTTTGCAGAAAGAGGAAGCCTATGTATCCCTCTTCGTCATCAGAACCCTGAAACTTAGGGCCCGTGTGTGGGCTGCAGCTCATATTTAATATCTCCCAGTTCAGTGACACGATGGCGAGTACCTGCCTCCATCCCCCCGGACGGTTAGAACTCAACTTTGTGTTCAATTCCAGAAGGAAGATCAGTAAGGATCCGCTAGCCCTGGGTTGCTAACAGTTCAACACGCGAGTAACGGTCGGTTCTGGTAAATAAGATTCTCCGACCCTGTTAACCAACACTGTTTAAAGGATTTGTACTGTGGGTGAAATCCGAGTCACTTAACCCCTGTTTCAGCCAGTAACGATCACTTTCTGCCAGTGGGAACCTGCATGTGTCCCTACGTTATTTAGGCAAGTCTTATTTTATCCGTTCTATTCAGACTACTACTAATATTTCTTGCAAGAACATAATATATATTATCTATAATATATGAATCACAAAGATTAAGGATTGTGTCCCAAACATTCTTGGGGAGGCTTCCAAGGGGTGCTCACTGGACTACTCAGGCCCCTCCCTACAGTCCTCCCTCACTCAGGCCTGTGGTTCAGTACTTGGGCCCAGAATGCGTCAGTGCCAAGCCCTGCTTGTGGAGGGTGGGGCCGCCTTCTAGGGCCACGTCCTGCAATGCTCAGAGGCCGCTTGGTGCCTGAGATGCAAAACTTGGTGCTTTAATGCCCTTGGAACATTTGTAACGTGCCCCTTAATAATTATTAATCTTTTATTTATTTTTCTTTTTGGGTCACACCTGGTAATGCACAGGGGTTACTCCTGGCTCTGTGCTCAGGAATTACTCCTGGCGATGCTCAGGGGACCATATGGGATGCTGGGAATTGAACCTGGGTCGGCCTCGCGCTAGGCAAACGCCCTACCTGCTGTGCTATTGCTCCAGCCCCACTGCAGAAATTTTATCCCAATCAATGGCTTGCCTTTTTATCCTCTGAAAGTTGTCTTAATTTTGATGAAGTCTAATCATGGTTTTTTGGGGTTTTTTTGCTTTTTGGGTCACACCCAGCGATACACAGGGGTTACTCCTGGATTTGCACCCAGGAATTATTCCTGGCAGTGCTCAGGGGACCGTATGGGATGCTAGGAATTGAACCCGGGTCAGCCGCATGCAAGGCAAACGCCCTACCCGCTGTGCTATTGCTCCAGCCCCAGCCTTTTACTCCTTTTAATATCTTCTGGGGTTTTGCTCCATTTCCCTGATTGTACCCACAGCATCTGGGGCCTACGCTAGACTTACAGTTTTTAGATCAAAAAGCTCATTGACAGGTGTGATCATTCAGGGGGCAGGGCGCTTACCTTGCCCACAGCAGACCCAGGTTTAATCCATGGCACCCCATATGGTTCCCTGAGCCTGGCAGGATTGATATCTGAGTGGAGAGCCAGGTAGTAAGCCTGAGCACTGCTAGATGTGAACCCAAAGTAACAACAACATAAAGACCATTGAGATGGATTGGTCACCCCACCCCAATCCTGCTTTCTGCTACCATAAGTCCTTTCACATATTGGAAAATACTTAGAGAGCCCCCCACCCCCCAACTATTACTGGACGTCTATTGTATGTCCTCCTGTGATCTGTTTCTACATAGACATTACCCTTGTTTTTAAGCTTCTTTGGTCCTCTAATTTCACAATGATAGGACTGGATGAAAAGAGCTATTTTGGCTATCTTTAAATCTTCTAGGCCTTTGTAGACTTTGATCTTCTCTTGTCTCAGATGATCACCTTTATGGACAGCTAATCCATCAGACAAAACCCCATCATTCATCATTTGGCTGCCTTTCCTTTGCTCTCTTCCTCAGGCAGCCAGAGCCAGCTGGTTTCCTTAGGCTTTGTAGAAGCAATGTTCTTATCTTTTTTCCATTCAGCCAGAATTTATACTCGCACTCGGGACTTTTCAAGAACTAATGTCATGAAGAAGTAACCAGCCTGTAGCAATCTCTAGGTGGTGCTGCTTGGTAGCAACTGGCTGTTCAGAGCTCATTATCTGTTATTTTTTCTCTTGGGTTTTGTTGGTGCTGTTTTGGGGCTATACCGCCAAAGTTTGGGGGGTAACTCTAGCTCTCTGCTCACTCCTGGCAGTCCTCTGGGGACTAAGCAGTGCCAGGAGTCTACCCTGCAAACCATGTGCTCAGCCTTGAACCATCTCTCTGGCACCAGAGTTTATGAGCTGAAAGACATCACCAGAACTTGCCCTTCTCCATGATTCCCAGGCCGTTCCTGTAGTGTCAGGAGTATTCTAGAAGATACTTCCTATTAACATGACACTTCACCAGGTGAAAGAACTGTCCTGATGTGTTTTTGTCCTGTGGTCATCTAAGGAATGCTAAAGAATGCTGATTCCCAGGCCATACCCTTAGCGACTCTCCTGCTCCCACTCACCGTTTTCTATATCTAAACCAGTTTCCCTTCCAGGATTTAAAAAATTGACTCCAGGGTCCAGAGAGATAGTACAGCAGCTAGGCTGCCTGCCTTGCGGCTAGCTGATCCTGTCTGAGTCCCAGCACCGCCTGGCCCTCTGAGCTCCAGGTGTCACAAAGCACAGGGGATTCCCACCGTGACTCATCTGGCAGTTTTTACTTTTCTCTTCTTGACTTCATCTCCAGTCTAGGCTCAGTAAAACAACTTATATTAGAAAAAAGTGGAATAAAGAGGTGCACATATTCCTCTCCTTGGGGAAAATTTCAGTTTTGGGAAGAAGAAATAAGTTTTGAGTTGAGAGAAATGGAAAAAAGAAAAGAAAGGAAGGAGAAAGACCTGAAGAATATAGAGCAGTGATTTCAAAGTGGACTCATGGGGAAGGAAAAAAGAAAAAAAACCCTTAACTTTGGACTTAGTTCTAAAGAGATCACTGGCAGACTTTGTCTTAGCCAAGAAGTGGAGTCAGCCTGTGATAAGAGGACGATTAAGGGGTCAGAGAGATAGTACAGGAGGCAAGGCTCTTGCCTTATATGCTCCTGACCCCAATTGAATCCCCACCTCAGCATGTGGTCACCCGAGCACTGCTACGAGTGATTCTTATACTCACAGGGTGAGGCTGTAAAACAAACAAACAAGATAAAATAATGCATAAGCATTTATTATAAGAAAATAAGGCAAAAGGATGGAGAAGTAAAAATATACATGTACACTCTGTCTTGTTATGAGTAATAAGGGGGGTTGTAAAAAGAATATATCAGTTTGGGGGCTCAAGATCAGCTCAGAGCTAGAACACTTGTCCTGCAGACTCAGAGCCAGTGAGACTGAGGGTTTGGTCTCAGACACTGCCCCACATGCCGAGCACAATCCAGCCCTTCTGTGGGAGTCACAGCAAAGTGTGCGACCCTATGAGCACACTGCAAGCAAGTGAGCGCCTGTAGATACAGCAAAGACGAGGGGGAGGGAGGCGAGGAAAGAGAACAGAAAGATTTAGGCATGAGGGGCCAGAGTGATAGGACAGCGGGGACGGTGCTTGCTTTGCATGTGGCCAACCGAGGTTCAATCCCCACCATCCCACAAGGTTCCCCAAGCACCGCCAGGAGTGATCCCTGAGTGTAGAGCCAGGACTAACCCGTGAGCACTGCCAAGAGTGCCCCAACACCCCCCAAAAAGATTCAGACACGAGATAATTATACAGATTGTGCTGTGTGGTTTTATGCCGGGTGCAAATTTGAATGTGACATAGGATGTTTTTAAAAGCTTATAAAATTATATATTGGGGGGAAGCAGATGCAAAATTAACTTTGCCTGATTTTAATAAAATTATATGGGTTTTGTGAAAGAACATAAGAAAACCTAAGTAAATTTTGTTAGACAGTAGAATTATACATCTTAATTTGGGGGTTCTTTAAGATTACCACTTACTGAGTTACTATGAAATGTATATAACACAATGAACTTTTTCTATGAAGGCCAGATCGTGAGTCTTTTTGGTTTTTCAGGCTATACAGTCTTTGTGGCAACTAAGCTGAGGCATTGTAACATGAAATCACAGTAAATATAAAAATATACTGGCATAGCTGTGTTCCAATAAAACTTTCTTTGTGAAAGGCCAGAGTACAGTAGGTAGAATGCTTGCCTTGCACAGGCTGTCCTGGGCTTCATTCCAGCCCCTCAGGTGGTGCCCTGAACACGAAGAGGGATTCCTGAGTGTAGAACAAGGCAAGTACCTTCACCATACTATGTCTCTGGCCCTCAATTCTTTTTAAACAAATGTAAAACCTATTTTTAGCTCATGGGCCATGCAAAAACATCATGTCAAGGGCCAGGGAGATAGCTCAATGACCTAAGCACATGCTTTGCATATATGAGGCCCTGAGTTGATTCCCAGCACTTCATGGTCCCCTGAGCACTGCTTGATACTACTCTGAACGTGAGGTTGTGGCCCCAAAACAAAAACACAGACTCAAAATCCATCATGCCAGATAGGACCCGTGTTGGTTATTTGCCAGGCCTTGCAATAAAGAAAATTAAGCATTTTGGTTCCTCCCTCTGAAGAAGCCCTATTCTCTTTTAAACATCTCTCTCTCTCTTCACTCTTCTCTCTCTCCTCTCTCTCTCCCCTCTCTCCTCTCTCTTTCTCTCCTCTCTCTCTCTCCTCTCTCTTTCTCTCCTCTCTCTCCTCTTCCCCCCCTCCCCCTCTCCGCCCCACTTCCCTTGTATTTAAGTAAATTTCTTTAAATAAAACTATTTTACTTCATGGAGAGACAGCACAGCAGGAGGGCACTTCCCTTGCATGCTGCTGACCTAGGGTTGATCCCCGCCTCTCCATCCCTGCAGACACAGCAACAACAAAGGGGAGGGGAGGAGAGGAAAAGAGAACAAAGATTTAGGCAGGTGGGGTCAGAGTAACAAGACAGTGGGTAGTGCACTTGCCTTGCACACCGCCAATCCAGGTTGAATCCCTGGCATTTTGTATGGTCGCCAGAGTACTGCCAGGAGTGATTCCTGTGTGCAGAGCCAGGAGTAATCCCCGAGCATTACTGGGTATGCTTCCCCCACAAAAATTATTAGTTTACTTAAGAAAGAAAGAAATAACTGACATGGGGCTGTGGATGTAGCTCAGTAGTGGCACTTGGCCTGTATGTATGAAGCTCTAGGCTCAATTCCCAGCACTGAAAAATAAAATAAAACAAAGGAGTAGCAAGAATATATACTTGCTTAATCAGAACAATATTGGAAAACAAAACCAAAAAATTCCTTACCATATAATTTAATTCCCCTCTTGCTCCTTCTTTGATCCTTTTTCCTGTAGAAATCACGGTCCTGTGTGATGCGTACAGCATTTTATGTATGTTTAGACTTTCACTTCGTATGTGTGTATCCACAAACATGTTTTTCATGTTTTGAAACTTTATAAATAGCATCACACTGTACATATGCTTTGGCAACTTCTTCTTGCATTCTGTTGATACATGGTGCTCTAGTTTATTCATCTTTTTTTTTTTTTGCTTTTTTGGATCACACCCGGCTTAGCACAGGGGTTACTCCTGGCTCTGCACTCAGGAATTACTCCTGGTGGTGCTCAGGGGACCATATGGGATGCTGGGAATCGAACCCGGGTCGACTGCGTGCAAGGCAAATGCCCTACCCGCTGTGCTATTGCTCCAGCCCCAGACTGTGACATACTCTTCTGCTCTGTGAATGAATATTTCTCATTGTCATCGTCATCCCTGATTATTTTATTTCAAATGGTGCTCAGTAAGCATATTTGTTTGTTTTAACTTTTCTTTTCCTTGTTTTTATATCCCTTCATCATGCCTCCCTTCTCCCACCTTCTTCTCAGGTAATCTAAGTTCTATTATTGATCACTTTAATTTTTTCATCTGTTCATCAAGCTTAGATAAAACATAAGTGAAATTTGGGGTTGGAGAGAAAGTACAGTGGGCAAGTACCTTGCACCCGGATGACCTAGGTTCAATCCCTGGCATTCCTTATGGTCCCCTGACCACTTCCAGGAGTAATTCTTGAGTGCAGAGCCAGGAGTAACCTCAGAGCACCATGGAGTGTGGTTTCAAAACAAAACAAAAACACATAGGTGGAATGGTACAACATTCGTCTTTGTTTCCCTTTGACTTACTTTGCCCTGCATAGCTCCTGCAAGCTCCTTCCACTTTGCTAAATAGTCATATTTCATTTGGTTTTAGCTGAATAATAATCCTTTGTATAAATGTGCCACATTTTCTTTATTCAATCAGCAGGCACTTTGATTACTTCTTTATTTCAGGTTTGCTAATAATTCTGTAATCACTGGAATGGATCCAATGTTGTGTTTCAGTGTTTTCATTTTCTTTGGTTAGATACCTAAGAGGGATAGCGGAATCATTCAGCAACTTGATCTTACAACTTCTTAAGGAAAATCTAGTGTTTCCTAAAATAGTGCAACAATTACATTTCAATTAACAGTGTGCAAGAGTTTCTTTTTCTTCATCCCCGTTGTTATCGCCACGTTTGTGTGTTTGTTTGTTTGTAGCTTCTGCGTACAAAGCATGTCCCCAGCCCACAGAGTGAACTCCCCGCCCACTGTTGCTGCTTCTGAAGCAGCACGTGGGAAATGCATCTCATTGTAGCCTTCATTTGCATTTCTCTGATGACCAGTGATGATGAGCGCATTTCATTTACCTATTGGCCACTTGGATGTTTCCTCTAGAGAAGCTATCTATTCAAATACTCCGCCCCTTTTTCTTAATTGGATTGTTTGGGGGGTATTTTTTGGTTTTTGTTCAATTGCCTGATTTTTTTTTGTTTGTTTGTTTGTGGGCCATACCCAGCAGTGCTCAGGGCTTACTCCTAGCTCCACGCTCAGGGGTCACTCCTGGAAAGCTCGGAGGACCATATGGGGTGCCGGGATCCAATGAGGGTCAACCACATGCAAACCCAGCATCTACCCACTATGCTATTGCTCTGGCCCTGCATGGCTTGTTTATCATACAGTCTTACCAGGTGTGTGATGTGCATGAAGCTCCTATTCAGTAGTCTGCCTTTTCATGTTGTTTATATTTTCTTTTGCTGCACAGGTTTTTCCATTTAATAGAATCCCGATTAATTATTTTGACTTTGTATCCCCTTGACACTGGCATCGACTGCCCCAAGCTTCTCTGATACAAATGTCACAGAATATTTCACGTATGTCGTCTTCTATATACTTCATGGATTTGGGCCTTACATTGAGGTCTTTAACCCATTTAAAATTTATTTTGTAAGTAGGGTTAGGGGCTGGAGCAATAGCGCAGTGGGTAGGGCATTCACCTTGCACGCAGCAGACCCAGGTTCAATTCCTTTGCCCCTCTCAGAGAGCCCGGCAAGCTACCGAGAGTGTCCCACCCGCACAGCAGAGCCTGGCAAGCTACCCGTGGTGTATTCGATATGCCAAAAACAGTAACAACAAGTCTCACAATGGAGATGTTAATGGTGCCCGCTCAAGCAAATCAATGAACAATGGGATGACAGTGATACAGTGATACAGTGAAGTAGGGTTAGAAAGCAACCCAGTTTCATTCTTTTACACATGACTCATTTTCTCAGCTCTTTTTGTTGAAGACACTCTCCTTTCTCTGCTGTGTGGTCTTAGACCCTTCATCCGGTTAAAGATTTGCTTCTTTTCTGGAGCTGGAGCAAGAGTACAGCACACAGTGGGTAGAGTGTTTGCCTTGTACGTGGCCAACCCGTGTTTGACCCCCGGCATCCTGTCTAGTTCCTAGAGCACTGTCAGGAGCAATTCCTGAGTCTAGTGCCAGAAGAAATCCCTGAGCACCATTGGGTGTGGCCCAAACCTACCCCCTCAAAAATATTTACTTATTTTCTGAAGTGGGTAATTTGTTCTGGCTTTGGACTTATACCCACTGTGTGTCAAGGCCACTCTCTGGTGTGTCCGAGGGACTATGCAGTGTTGGGGTTGAACTGGGTCCGTCTTACTTGCTCTAAGACCTCTAGTACTAGACGAAATAGACATGGTGGGAGAGAACATCTACATCTTTAAAGGAAAGTCATTCAGGGCTCCGGGGACACGGCTCTGTGGTAGGCAGAGTCTTCCATGTGTGACGCCCTGGGTTTGGTTCCTAGTACTGCGATACAAAATAAAAGCAAGCAAGCAAGAAAAACAAACATTTAAAAAAGCAAGAAAGGGGCTGGAGCAGTAGCACAGCGGGTAGGGCATTTGCCTTGCACATGGCAGACCCGGGTTCGATTCCCAGCATCCCATATGGTTCCCTGAGCACTGCCAGGAGTAATTCCTGAGTGCAGAGCTAGGAGTAACCCCTGTGCATCGCCGGGTGTAACCCGGAAAAGGGAAAAAAAAGCAAGAAAAATATTTTCTCTTTCACTACTGTATATATTAGCAGTGGGTTAATAGTTTATAGTTTTTATCATACTGATATGTATTCCTTCTAATTGCATTTTTATCATGAGTGTCAAATTTTATCAAACGCTTTCCCCACATCTATAGGTATTATCATGCAACATTTCCCCACTTTTTTTGGTTCCTGGTATTAAACCCAGAACCTAATCCCCATGAAACATGTGCTCTACTGCTCTGCTGCACCCAAGCCTCTCTTTATTTTTGGTTTTGGTTTGGGGCCACACCAGTGGTTGCTCCTGGCTCTGTGCTCAGGAATCACTCCTGGTGGGCTCAGAGGACTATATGGAATGTCAGAGATCGAATCTGGGTTCGCTGCATGCAAAGGCAAAAGCCCTCCCTGCTATACTATCACTCCAAGCCCTCCTTTCACTGATAGAGTATATGTATATGTATTTTTTGGTTTTTGTTCAATTGCCTGATTTTTTTTTTTGTTTGTTTGTGGGCCATACCCAGCAGTGCTCAGGGCTTACTCCTAGCTCCACGCTCAGGGATCACTCCTGGAAAGCTCGGAGGACCATATGGGGTGCCGGGACCCAATGAGGGTCAACCACATGCAAACCCAGCATCTACCCACTATGCTATTGCTCTGGCCCTGCATGGCTTGTTTATCATACAGTCTTACCAGGTGTGTGATGTGCATGAAGCTCCTATTCAGTAGTCTGCCTTTTCATGTTGTTTATATTTTCTTTTGCTGCACAGGTTTTTCCATTTAATAGAATCCCGATTAATTATTTTGACTTTGTATCCCCTTGACACTGGCATCGACTGCAGAGCCAGGAGTAACCCCTGTGCATTGTGGGTGTGACCCAAAAAGCAAAAAAAAAAAGAAAAGAAAACCACCAAACAAGCAAGTAAACAGGCTGGACCCTAGCTGGCTGTGCCCTGTGAGTGTGGCCGTGACTCTGGGTTTTGCATGATGGATGGAGCTGGGCAGTGAGAAGCGTGAGCTCCATCAGAGAGGCCAGTGTGTCCCTCTCCTCCTCCTCCTCTTCCTCTCCCCGCCCTCCTCATCATTGTGTTCTTTCCCACCACCTGTGACAAAGCCCTGCTCCTACATGTGGAGAATGCTCTCCTCTCTGAGGTCGGCGCGGGGAGGACCAGCTCTGCACCAGCTCGGGCTCCTGGTGCATGTCTCGGCGACCTCACCAGACAATCAGGTGTGGTTGGAGGCGGAAGGCGACAGGCAGCCGAGAGGCACCTGCTGTGCGGAGCTGCTGTGCACGGCAGCGCCCATGGGAGGGAGCTGGGGGCTCAGTGCCAGGAGGGCTCCTGCTGCGGCGGTGGCATCAGATACCCATCAGCAACTAGTGTCTCCCAGGTCCCAACCCTGTGAGATCCTCAGAGCGTGGCTTGGCCGGGTGCTGGCCCCAGGTGCCTTGATGTGCTCCTCTGAGGCCATGCTGTCTGCTTGGACTCTCCTGTTTGGACTCTGCACCCACCTTTTCTCTTTTCCCCCTTTTTTTTGAATCACCTGAGATACACAGTTACAAAGCTGCTCATGACTGGGTTTCAGTCATACAATGTTCCAACACCCGTCCCTTGTACATGTCCACCACCAAAGCCCCCAGTTTCCCTCTAGCCCTGCCTGCAACCTGCTTCTATGGCAGACACTTCTCTCTCTCTCTCTCTCTCTCTCTCTCTCTCTCTCTCGCTTGCTTGCTCTCACTCTCTCCCCCCACCCCCGCTTTTAGGCACTGTGATTTACTTAGAGGGTATCATGCCTATCATGCCTATCATGCCTCCACCTTCCACCTTTTAGCACCCAGTTCTTGCCAGAGTGATCACTTCGAACTCTCATTGTCATAGTGGTACCTTCTCTGTCCTAACGACCTTCCCCAACACCCCCCTTCCCCGGTCTGTGGCCAGCTTCCACCCATGGACCAGTCCTCGTGGTGGACCCAGCTTTTCATGATCGAGTGCCTTAGATCACAGTGCCAGTATGCCTGGGCTCTAGCCTTGGGCTGCAGACTGGCCACTTTCTTTTTTTTTTTAAATTTTTTTTATTTTTTAAATTTTTATTGAATCACCATGTGGAAAGTTACAAAGTTCTCAGGTTTATGTCTCAGTTATACAATATTCAAACATCCATCCCTTCACCAATGCCCATATTCCACCACCAGAATACCCCAGAAAACCCCAGAATACCCCCAGCCCCGCTCCCCCACCCTCAACTGTATAACTGATAAATTTCACTTCATTTTCTCGTTACCTTGATTACATTCGATATTTCAACACAAAACTCACTATTGTTGTTGGAGTTTCCCCCCAAGAAAGACAGCCCTACTACCAAGGAAGCATTTGATAATTAGTTTTCCATTAAAAGATTGTATGTTTTCAGTTTTTAGAAAAGGTCACGCGGCCACGTTAGCGGCCGCGTGGTTCGGAGCTGTCCCAGTCCCGCATCCCGGAACCGTGTTAGTTGCTGCTCAGTGTCGCCGGGGCTCCATCTGGAGAAGGTGTGCTGGCTGTACCTCCTCCGTCTGGATCCCCGGTGTTGCTGAGACTGGCCACTTTCTGCTTTTCCATGGTGGAAGGAGCATGGGGCCCGTCTGGGGCTCTAAACTCATTCTTGAAGGGTTGACCCTCATGGCTTAGTCACTTCCCAAAGCACACCCTCTCCCCTTGTCATTCCCTGGGTATTTGCTTCTCAACATATGACTCTCGGGCTAGAGAGATAGCGCAGGGGTGAAGGGCTTGCCTTGTGTGCGACCAATTCCCAGGTATCCCCGGCGCTAGGATTGTTCTCCAGCCTCAGCAGGAGTCACTCCTGAACACACAGCCAAGAGCCTCTGGCTCTGCAGGGCTGGCCGCCACGCCCCAAAGGCATCCAACAGGCAGATGAATTTGGGGGAAACACTAGATTCAGTGGCTGTGGCCCACATGCAGCGAGTCCTGGGCACTGGAGTGCATGTAGGCTGCCTTCCGGAAGGTGACAGACAGGGCCCTGGGCCAGGTCTCCCTGAGGCCGCCCGAGACAGCCATAGCCTCTGCCCTAAGGGCGAGCTTAGCCAAAGCCAGTGGACTATCTGGCCAGCCAGCAGTTGACCCAGCACTGAGTGAGTCCAGGTGAGGTCAGCCCAGCCCAGTCCAGCCCCAGACAAACTCATGAGCTGGATACCGTCCATTGCTATCGTTAGATAAGGTTTTGTGATTGCTTAGGTGACCTTATTTGTGGCCTTAGATCACTGCTGCTAATGGTTCTCTAGCGCCCCCACCCCACCCCACACAGGTCTGTGAGGCATTTTCTACTTCAGTGAGGACTGGAGTTTGTATTTGCTGCTTGCTCAGATGTGAAGAGGCAGGATGGAAATCCAAGACTCAGGGTAAAGAGGTGGGGTGGGATCTCACCCATGTGTGGCAGAGGGCTAAGGCAGTTGTATTTACTGGGGTATTGGTATGTCTGTAAAATAGTGCTTTGAAAGTAACAGAAGTTGTTCTCTTTCAAGTAAATGCTTAAGGTGTGGTCACCTCTGTGCCCTGTGGCACCCTCAGGTCCCCCCTTCCGTCACGTGCCTCACTGGCTGAGCACAGCTCCCAGCCACATCCACTTTCCCTCAGCGGTTGGAGGGAAAGCTAAGACATAAACTTTCCCCTTACTTCCTAGGGGTTACATTCATTTCTCCACCTTCCAGCATCTTCTTTTTTTTTTTTTTTTTTGCTTTTTTGGGTCACACCCGGCAATGCACAGGGGTTACTCCTGGCTCTGCACTCAGGAATCACCCCTGGTGGTGCTCAAAGGACCATATGGGATGCTGGGAATCGAACCCAGGTCAGCCGCATGCAAGGCAAACGCCCTACCTGCTGGGCTATCACTCCAGCCCCCTCTAGCATATGCTTAGAAGCCGATCACGGTGGGGTGGGGACGGCTCAGCGGCAGAAGCACCTTCCTTGCAGGCTGGAAGCTTGGCATCTGATTACAGTGCCACTCGTGACGTCAAGCAGGTGCTGGTCCAGTGCAGCCAAGACTGAACCATCCCCAGTGAGCATGGCTGAGTGTGACTCACGCCCTGCGGAGCCCTGTCCCTAGGTGCACGCTCCACGCTGAGTGCTCGTGGGACACTCGCTGCGGCACCTGTACAGAGAAGGGAAGAGGAGGAAACGGGGCTCACACAGCCACGCCAAGCTGCGGGGCGTGGGGAAGGCGACCCTGCTTCTGGGCGCAGGAGGCAGGCAGTGTATGGCGACGGGAACTTACTGGAACGTGGCCTCTGAGAAACTCCACTGGCCATGTCCTTCCTTCTTCCTTCTACAGAGAACTTGGTTTTGGAACGGATGGGATGGCTGGGTTCCTGATCTAGACCAGTAACACCAATCAGCATCTGTACCAGAACTTGTCACCTGAGCACCCAGGTCGCCAATGAGTTACTAGGGGAAGCCTGGGGGCAGGGGACGGCGGTCACTGGGAAGTGTCTGCCCGCCTGTGAACAAGGCAAATGCAGAGGACAGCTTTATGGCTTGCTCCTGCCTCAGTGTGGGGGGCGGGGGGAGTGAGGGGAGCATCCTGGAGGTCAGTTTATGGCCATTGAAGAACAGCCAAGAGAATTAGTGATGCCAGCCTGACCCCTTTCTAAGGATTCCATTGGCCTGAAAGGATGCACAGGGATGAGAGGCTGAGAAGGGGAGAAAAACTATTTGAGGAGAGAGGTCTGGCCCGAGAGAGGCCTGCGGCTGGGCTCGGACACAGCAGGTACTGCCCACCCAGTGGCCTCATCCATTGGTGGGTGAGGTTCCCTGCTTGTCCCCTGACTGGCCATCGAAACAGGATGGCTGTGTTCTCTGTGTGGGTCGGGAGCACTGTTCGTGCCTGCCTGCCCCCACTTGGAGAGCTATAAGACTTGAGTTTTGGAAAATGTAGGGCTGGAGTGATAGCACAGCGGGTAGGGCATTTGCCTTTCACGAGGTCAACCCGTGTTCGATTCCTCCGCCCCTCTCGAGCCAGGCAAGCTACCGAGGGCATCGCGCCCACACAGCAGAGCCTGGCAAGCTACCCGTGGTGTATTGGATATGCCAAAAACAGTAATAATAAGTCTCACAATGAGAGATGTTACTGGTGCCCGCTCGAACAAATCGATGAGCAACGGGATGACAGTGACAGTGACAGGTGCTCCAAATCAGGTCTGTGGAGCCTCTCGGGAGGCAGGAAACTTCACTTGAAAAGTCAGGGGCGCCCTCCCACCGCCGAGATGTGATCCCGGGGGCCGCACACATGTGCGGCCTCTCCGCAGCTGTACAAGCGTGAATCCAGACCCAGCAAAACCTCTTTCGGTGTGAGCAACTCCTCGCAGAATGTCTCCAGCCTGAGAACTAAGCCTCGGCCCCGTGCCCGGCCAGGAGGGGAAAGGTATTTCTCTCTCTTGCCTCTTTCTCTCCGGGGATGAAGGGCGCGGTGGCCGCCATATTAAGACGACCACAGATTGGGTTTTCAAGCCTGCAATTATCTAATATCTGGAAGAAATCTCCCTGGACTTCTTGTTAAAGTACAGAAATTCACCTTATTTGTCTTCACAGTAGGTCTGAATCTAGTGGGGTACTCCTAACAACAATAGTGAGGTTTGTGTTGAAATATTGAATGTAACCAAAGTAAACAGAATGTAAAATGAAACTTATCAGTTACAAGGTAGGGGGTAGGGGGGCGGGATGGGAGGTGTACTGTGTGGGTTTTGTTTTTTTTTTTTTCTTTTTGGTGGTGGTATATGGGCACTGGTGAAGGGATGGTTGTTTCAGCATTGTATAACTGAGACCTAAGCCCGAAAGCATTGTAATCTTCCACACGGTGATTTAATAAAATAAAATAAAATAAAATAAAATAAATAAAATTAAAAAAAAAAAGAAAAGTCAGGGGCGGGGACTGGAGCGATAGCACAGCGGGTAGGGCATTTGCCTAGTACGCGGCCGACCCGGGTTTGATTCCCAGCATCCAATATGGTCCCCTGAGCATGGCCAGGGGTAATTCCTGAGTGCAGAGCCAGGAGTGACCCCTTAGCATCGCTGGGTGTGACCCAAAAAGAAAAAAAAAAAAAGAAAAGTCAGGGGCGGGCTGGAAAGGCAGCTCAGGGCTCTGCAAGACTGGGAGGGACCCTCACAAGTGAGGTAGGAATAGCCTTGCTGGGTCCATGACCTTCAAAAAAGGAAAGTGTGGGGGCTGGGAATGGGCGCCAACCCCCATGGCAAGTGGGAAACTGCCAGCGTGGTCAGTGAGTGACAGGGCTGGAGTCTGAGGACAGCGAGCAGCGTGGACACTCGGACTGGCAGCTCTGTGAGTGACACTGGCCAGGGTCTGTCCCCAAGATTCCCTGTCACATGAACAAGCGAGCTCTGCGTGACTCCGGCAAGGACAGGAGGCGGCGGCAAGGCTTGGGAGAGGGTTGTTCCCTAACTCCTCGCAGCAGAGGACTAGACGGGATTTTCGCTTCTCACACTGGAGTGTTCAGTTATAGCACAGGTCTATCCTGTCTGCGAAGGCAGCAGAGGGGTGCCGAGAAGGATCAGCAGGGACTTTGGCAGGTTTTTCTAAAATTGGATTTTGGGGGGCAGAGAGTTAGTAGGGCATATAATGTGCTTGCCTTGCACGCAGCTGGCCCTGGTCCCACTCGCTGGCACCCGAGGGGGCCTCTCAAGCCCCCCAGGAGTGATCTCTGAGTGATGGGCTAGGAGTAAGTGGAGGACAGCCAGGTGTGACCCCAAAACCAAAAAAATATGAAAGAAAATAAAGTTAAATTTTTTTGTTTGCTTTTGTGTTGGGTCACCACACCCAGCAGTGCTCAGAGGTTACTCCTGGCTCTGTGCTCAGGGAGCACTCCTGGCAGGGCTCAAAGAACATACAGGGTGTTGGGGATCAAACCAGGTTCCTCAGCATTCAGGCTTAAGTCTCAGTTATACAATGGTCAAACACCCATCCCTTCGCCAGTGCACATGTTCCACCACCAAGAACCCCAATATACCTCCCGTCCTACCCCCACGCCCCCACCTGTGTAGCTGATGATTTTCACTTTACTTTCTCTTTACTTTGATTACATTCAATATTTCCACAAAAAACTCACTATTATTGTTTAGAGTTTCCCCCCCAAAATCAGACCTGCTGAAAAGGAGCATTTGATAGTTTGTTTTCCATTGCTGAGAATGAAGAGATATGAGGTTTTGGATTTCTGCCAGAAATTGCATCATTGCAAGCTCGTACCTCTCTTTAGTGGTCCTTATAAGATGGTGGTCACTACGCCTTTCCCCCCAGAAAGGAAAAGCGGAGAGAGGAAAACCTTTCCCCTCCTGGGGCGGCATGGGGCCGTGGCTAAGTTCACAGTCTAGAGACATTTCTGCAAGAAGCTGCTGGTACCAAAAGTAGTTTATCTGCCTCCGGGATCATGGTCATCCAGCAACCGAGAGGCCGAACACATGTGGCCACTTGGGTCACATCTCGGTGGAGAGCATGGATTTTTTTTTTTTTATAGGAAAATGTTGATATATCTCTAGAAACTCAAACTCATGTATGCATGATTTTCACATGTAAAATTCTACTTAGATTGACTGGTGCTTGGAATGCCCAGTGAGTGGCTCTGTGTTTGGGACTCCCGGGCCCCCAACCAAGGGTTAGCTCCCCAGTGGGTGCAGGCAGACGCCATAAAGGGCTGTGCCACCTGCTCGCCAGGAGAACCACCACCGGGAAAGGAGAGGCAGGCAAACATTCCTAACAGCGTAAATGAGATAAGGATCTTGCCCGTAACTCAGATCTGACTAAATTACCCTCCCAGTCCAGACCACTTCCTCCTCTAACTCGGGGGAACCATCACCCAGAACCCTAAACCCATCCTAAAACTTTATTTCCTCCCACAGATTTACAGTCTCGTACAACACCTAGACAGTCTTTACTGTGTGTCTGCTGCCAGGTAAGACCCTGCCCAGATAAACAGTCTGGACTTTTTGGACATGCCCAAACCCTGCGATACTCGCATTGCAGTAGGGCACAGGAGACTGGATGGGAGTGTAAAGTAGAAGCCAAGTAAGACCAACTAACAGAAATAGTAACAGGGAAGGCTCAACTAGCAACAACAGCTTAGAAACCCCCAGGCAAGAACCCAATGTCCCCATGTGAAATATAACAATTTTCACAAGTTTTCTTCCACTGAAGTATTTTCTGATTATTCCATCACCCGCTTAGTGGTAACAAGCAATATAAAATAAATCTCCGGGGGCCGGAGCGATAGCACAGCGGGTAGGGCATTTGCCTTGCACGCGGCTGACCCGGGTTCAATCCCCGGCATCCCATATGGTCCCCCAAGCACCGCCAGGAGTAATTCCTGAGTGCAAAGCCAGGAGTAACCCCTGAGCATCGCTGGGTGTGACCCAAAAAGCAAAAAAAAAAAAATAAAAATAAAAATAAAATAAATCTCTGGGGACAGGCTGAGGGGTGGTTGGGAAATGGGGACGATGGTGGAGGGAAGGTGACAGTGGTGGTGGGACTGGGGTTGGACTATTGAATGCCTGTAACAAATCCCCATGGACAACTTTGTAAACTGCGGTGTTTAGACAGGTGGGGGCGGGGGAGTGAGTGTGTTTCTTGGACCGGAGGTTGATGCGTGCGGCCTACCATGGCTCAGCCCCCAGCCCTCCATTCCGGTCCCCACACGCTCTCAGGAGCAGGGGGCACAGTCCCCTCCTCCCCCACCGAGGGGAAGCAAAGGTGTTAAAAGGTGTTTGTTTCCGGGATTGTTTTCACTGTATGTCCCTCCCCACCCCTCCCTCTCCCTTCCCTTGCTGTTGTTGTTTTTTGACTGTCCCAACTTTCAGAGTGGCTGCAGGCGCATCACATGCTGTGCTCAGTACTCGCCGAGACTCATACTCCCTGCCACGGCGTTCAGGGCTCCTTCCTTCCTTCCTTCCTTCCTTCCTTCCTTCCTTCCTTCCTTCCTTCCTTCCTTCCTTCCTTCCTTCCTTCCTTCCTTCCTTCCTTCCTTCCTTCCTTCCTTCCTTCCTCCCTCCCTCCCTCCCTCCCTCCCTCCCTCCCTCCCTCCCTCCCTCCCTCCCTCCCTCCCTCCCTCCCTCCCTCCCTCCCTCCCTCCCTCCCTTCCTCCCTCCCTCCCTTCCTCCCTTCCTCCCTCCCTCCCTCCCTCCCTCCCTCCCTCCCTCCCTCCCCCCCCCTCCCTCCTTCCCTCCTTCCTTCCTTCCTTCCTTCCTTCCTTCCTTCCTTCCTTCCTTCCTTCCTTCTTCACACCCAGCAATGCTCAGGGGTTACTCCTGGCTCTGCACTCAGGAACTCAGGAATTACTCCTGGCGGTGCTCGGGGTACCATATGGGATGCCGGGGATCAAACCCAGGTCAGCCGCGTGCAAGGCAAAAGCCCTCCCCGCTGTGCTATCGCTCCAGCCCCACATCTTTTAGTTTCGCACCTAGGCGGCCGGCCGCGTCCCTTTGGTAGCGGTGCAGCTGCTTGCGGTCACATTTTCCTTTGGCTCTCTCCCCAGAGGCAGCGCTGCCAGACTCTGGCTTCCAGGACGGAGCACGTGGTCCAAGGCTTGCTAGGGAGGCTTTGAGCGCTGAGCTATGCCCCCACACCTCCTGTTGCTCTTCCTCTGGGGCTCCCTTGCTGACTGTTACAGGCTCGGAATGGCTCATCTCGCTGCCTGTGACTACCGTGTTCTCGCCTTCACTTCTCTCAGTGAAGCTCCCATTGCATCCGCGTCACTCTCCCTTTCCAGGCAATCAGCTGCTCAACTTGTTGCCTCTATTTTCTAGTAGCTTCTGGTGTGACGTGCAGCTTTCCAACACGCTTTTCGGTGACCGCTCACACCTGCACCTGCTGGCACAGTCATGGCGATGTGCTGCCCGTGAGGCTCATTACCTACCGGCCTGCTCGGAGAGGCAGGCTGGTCCAGGCGGGTTTGCCGGGTCCCCAGCACACAGAGAACCTTTAGTTTCTGGAGAGAGGAATGCTCGAGGGCTGCGGGGGTGGGTGGAGGCTGGAGGGGAGGAATGTCTGCTCAGCGGGGAATGTTTCCTTGTTATGAGCGTGTTTGCTTTGCTGGGAGCCCGGCTCATGACCCTGGGCTAACCGGAATCCCTGTTGATGGCACGTCCTTTGACAGCCCTCCGACTATAAAGTTAGGGTCAAATTCCGCCCCCTCCCCCCACTGTGCGCTGTCCTTGGTAACCCTAAGAAGGGAGTGTTTCTTTCTGTGCCTGCAGGAAAAGAGAATAAGGAAAGAGTGGTGGCTGTGGAGTCCGGCTGGGGGCAGGAGAGAAAGGAGAGAGGCAGGGGAAGGGGTCCTGGCACAGGACGGCTGCCTGGACATCAGACAGCTGAAATTCAGTCATGAGTAACTTTGGCATTCATGGTGATTCAATCTATTACAAACAAGGTTGTAAACGAATAGAGTGATTCATGGGGGTGGGGGACAGGGCACGTACAGGTGGCCTTTGGGTTGTGGATGAGGTGTAAGTATAACTAAGGTGACTTTTGTTGGGCCGCTGAAATACCTTACAGACTAAGCATAGGTTTTAAATGTTCGAGGCCCAAGTTTGATCTCAGACACCGCATAACTCCCTGACCATCTCCCAGGTGACCCCTGAGCACCACCAGGTGTGTCCCAACCCCCCTCCCCACATACAACACACACACACACAGCTTTCAAGGGCACAAGCTTTCAAGGTGGTTCAAAGAATCGTGGCACATGATTCGCATGTAGTAGAGCCAGGTTTACAACACGGTCCCTTAGCACTGAAAGGAGCAGTCCCTGGAGTGTGCCCCTCCCAATGGGGGGAAAAGAAAAAAAAGGAGCATGATTTAAAGCAAATTGTTTTAGAGATATTGTAACTATTTAGGCTACTATCTCCAATCAGTCAATCAGTATGCCAATCAGTCCTGGAGTATGCACCATTGTCAATATTCCTTAATATTTCCATTTCTAAAAAGAAATAAATAGAAGATTATAAACTTTGAAAGACATAATCGAATCACTTTCTAGTTGTGATTTGAAATAATAGATTATTTTCACAAATGAAAAAGCTTTGACGGGGTTGGAGAGATTCTTGGCATGTGAGAGGCTGGTCTGATCCCTCAGGTACCTCTGGTGGTGAGCCCAGGCAGAGGGCACCCCCGAGCTTGGCCTCAAAACAAAAAAAGCAAGTAAACAATTTTTTAAAAAGACTTTGCAATATTACCAATTTCTTTTCATGATAACAATTAAACTCTTGATTTGGATACTTATTCAGTTATGCTTTTGCTATGCCAACTTTAGCCACTTCTAGGACTAAAAGGTATACACATATATATTTAAAGATACACCCATACCCTCAAAAATTCTACTTTCTCAGCACCACGTGCTCCCAAGCACTGTTGGGTATTGGACAAAAAACATGGTTCACACACTGAACCCCCTTCCTGTGGTCCCCTGACAACCACTCACCAACTTGCCATCTCTATAGCAGTGTCTGTTCTAGAGTGTTATGTAAATGGAATTAAACAGAAAAAATAAAATAAAAGATGCATCAGCATAAAAGGAAACCAATGGGATTTATTTAATGATATGGATATATTGGACTGGAGCGATAGCACAGCGTGTAGGGCGTTTGCCTTGCACGTGGCCAACCTGGGTTCAATTCCTCCACCCCTCTCGGAGAGCCCGGCAAGCTACCAAGAGCATCCCGCCCACACGGCAGAGACTGGCAAGCTACCCATGGTGTATTTGATATGCCAAAAACAGTGACAAGTCTCACAGTGGAGACGTTACTGGTGCCCGCTTGAGCAAATCGATGAACAATGGGACGACAGTACTACAGTGCATGGATATATTAATATTATGAACAAATCATGTTTCCATGAGTGGGTTTGTTTTGTTTTGGGGGGCACCTGGTGGTCCTTAGGACTTACTCATGACTGTGCTTTGGGGTTTCTCCTGGTGGTGCTCGGGGGACCATATCCAGCACTGCTTGCCAGGACAAGACAAGCACCCTCCCTGCTGCACTGTTTCCAACCCAGCTGTCCCAGATTGGTTCAATGTCACATATGGTCCCCTGAGTGCAGTAGCCCCTAAGTACTGCCAAGTGTGGCTCAGAAACTCCAGAGGGAGGGGCTGGAGCGATAGCACAGCAGGTAGGGCATTTGCCTTGCACGCAGCCGACCTGGGTTCGATTCCCAGCATCCCATATGGTCCCCCGAGCACTGCCAGGAGTAATTCCTGAGTGCATGAGCCAGGAGTAATTCCTGAGTGCATGAGCCAGGAGTAATTCCTGAGTGCATGAGCCAGGAGTAACTCCTGAGCAACACCGCGTCTGACCCAAAAAGAAGAAGGAAAAAAAAAAACCTCCAAAGGGAGAAAAAAATCAGATTGTTTGGGGCAGAGGGTTGTGGGACATGCTCCAGGGCCGGGCGCATGTGGGTGCTCCGACCACTGTTGGGCATCAGCCAAAAACAAAATATGAAAATCAATTTTGGGAAATGTTTTAAAGACAGAATGCCCGAAACTGTGAGCTTGTTTTTTGTTGTTTCTTTGGGGTAGGGGCGCTGGGGGCAGTGTGGTGCAGCAAGGGTTGTTTGGGGGCCACACCCAGCAGTGCTCAGGGGCCACTCCTCATAGGGCGCAGGGCACCATAAGCAGAGCCAGCAATTCCAACCAGGAACAGCCGTGGGCCAGGCAAGCACCTTAGCCGCTCTGCTGTCTCTCCAGCCCCCGTTTATGTCTTAACAATGAAATGGAGGAGCCGGAGCAATAGTACAGCAGACAGGATACTTGCCTTGAACACAGCTGACCAGGGTTCAATCCTGAGCGCCACACATGGTCCCCCGAGCCCTGCCAGCAGTGGTCCCTGAGCACAGAGCCAGGAATAAGCCCTCAGCAGCACTGGATGTGGCCACCCAATTATTTTTTAAGTGAAAAGGCAGCTACTGACTGACTTATCTGATAGTTATAGGGTGATTTGGTTTAAACTTACATTCTAGGGTAGCACTGTAGCACTGTCGTCCCATTGTTCATCGATTTGCGCGAGTGGGCACCAGTAACATCTCCATTGTGAGACTTCTTGTTACTGTTTTGGCATATCGAATATGCCACAGGTAGCTTGCCAGGCTCTGCCGTGTGGGCGGGATACTCTCGGTAGCTTGCCAGGCTCTCTGAGAGGGGTGGAGGAATCAAACCTGGATTGGCCATGTGCAAGGCAAACACCCTACCTGCTCCGTTATTGCTCCAGTTCCAAGAAATGCACAACCCACATTCTGTATTCATTTTATTTGGTTTTGGGGCCATACCCAGAGGTGCTCAGGGTTTACTCCTGGCAGTGCTCAGAATACCATATGGAATGCTGGGGATCCAAGCCAGGTTGGCCACATGCAAGGCAAATGCCCTCCCTGCTTAACTAACAATCTGGCCCCACATTCTGCCCTAAAAAAAGAAAAATCAGGACAGGGAGATAGCCTAAAGTCGGGGAGCACACATCTGGCCCCTAACTTTGATTCCTGTGTCCTCTCTGGTCTCCTGAGCACCACCAGGTGAGCCCCTGAGGTGCCCACCCTCCTTGCCAGTTCATCATGTCACTAGATTGTTTTGTCTGGGGTCTTGTTGTTGTTGTTGTTACCCAATGTGCTGCTGGCTCTGGCTTGGATCACTCCTGGTGGGCTCCAGGGATTGGCGGGGGGGGGGGGGGGGGGGCTGGATTTGAACCCAGGTTAACTGCATGCAAGGCAAATACCCTACCTGCTATACTATTGCTTTGGCCCCTCATTATGTTTTCTTTTTAAAGAAAAGTCATTGTTAAGATTCCCTTTCTAAAAAATTCCCATTATAAAAAAAATTTTAAATTCCCATTATAGATAGGTAGGCAAGTGACCCAGATCTAACGAGGTATTCAGTGACAAAGTACCACAGCCTAGGTGGTCTGACCAACAGAATCTGGTTTTCTTCCAGCTTTGGTGCCTGGGACTCTGCGCTCGTGAGGCCCCCCGCGTTGGTGTGCACTGCGGTCTCTCCCGGTGGCCGAAAGATGGCCATCATCTCTTTGCCAGGTCAGTGTGGGGTCATCCTGTGTGCTGCAGAGGACAGATGTCATCCTGGCCTAGGCCCACAGTGACTTCACTCTAATAGAATGACCTCTCTCAATACCCTCTCTCCAAAGTCACAAGGTCCTGAAATTGGGAGCCAGCATATAAATTTGAGGCTTGGTGGGGAGAAAGCAATTCAGCCCAAGGCTCTTCCGGTGCTCTCCTCTGGGTGCCCCCAGGTACAGCCCAAGGGATTCGGACTCTGCGGGTGTAATTACAGTGAAGGAGCTAAGGAGAAAGAGACATTCCTGGCTTACTTAACTTTCTCTAGCTAGAGGCAGAAGGAGGGGCCAGCCCCAGCAGGGGAGGCAGTCTTGATTGTCCAGGTGGCCTTGTGTGGCATTCTGCATGGAGCTGGGGCCAAAAGCATCTTGGAAGTGGATTCTTCCCAGGACTACTCTGGATCACATGCAGGGGACCACCTGGTGTTAGCACGGAACCTGGGTGCTCTAGCCAATTGAGCTGTTTATTTATCTTTAACAATTTTCTGTTGCTGTTATTTTTGAGCCACCCCAGGTGGCGCCTTGCAGGGCTCAGGAGACCAGTGGTGCCCGAAATGGAACCCAGGTCCCTGCAAGCAAGTGCCCTCCCTGCTGTACAGTCATTCCAGCAAGATGTTATTTTAATGTTTTCAGTCACAGTCACACCTGGTGGTGCTCAAGGTTTGCTCCTGGTTCTGTGCTCAGAGATCACTCTTGCTGGGCTCAGGGGACCCCATGGGGTGCCAAGGATGGAATCCAGGTCAACCACATGCAAGGCAAACACCCTCCCCACTGTACTATTGCTCCAACCCACAAGCTGAATCTTGAAGCAGTTTAAACACTGACCTAGAGAACTGTGAGATGACAAGTTTGTGCTTTCAGCACAAGGGTGTGATAATTTATTGCTACAGTAAAGAAAAATAAATTGACAGCTGAAAAGTCAGCAACTGGAATTCTAGAAATGAAATCTACAAGTGACTTTTATTTAGAATAGTTAGGTAATAAAACAAATCCAGTAAGGTTTTTAATCAAATGGAATTAGTAAACAATTTGTGAAAATATGACTTGAGAGTTGAATCAGATTCTTCAAAGACCTATGGAAAGATGAAAAGTAAAATAAAAGAAATAAAATAAAAGAATGACCTCCTCCCTCTTGCTTATTCTATTCAGACTGAGTCAGGGCTAAATTATTTTTTCTGGTGGCTGGAGAGATAGTACAGCAGGTAGGGTACTTACTTTGTACTAGGCCAACCTGGGTTTGATCCTCTACATTCCATATGGTCCCCTGAGCCTGCCAGGAGTAATTCCTGAGTGTAGAGCCAGGATTAACCCCTGAGCACTGTTGGGTGTGGCCCAAAAACCAAAAAAAAAAAAAAAAAAGGAAAAAAGAGTTAGTTTGGAAGGATAACTAAGTGGAGAGATAGTGGGGAGAGAATTGTATTAATCTAGAGCCTCTTCTAATCAAGGCCTCTTTTAGTGGAAGCCCTGGTCAGGAGCAGGGGGATGGAGTCTTTGGACTCCATGAGCTTGCATAGCTCTGGGTCAGACGAGCAACAAGTGGGTTAATCATAAAATTGGTTTTGAAGCAAAACCCATGTGGGTTCAAATCCCATTTTGCCTACTGATCAGATATATAGCCTTGGGCAAATCAGCTCCTCTAACTCTGATGTCTTTGTTGGGAGCCATTAAAATGATTCCTCTGGGGGGGAGGTGTGGAGGAGAGAATCCAGGGGCTGCAGCAGCTGTAACTAGATTCAATCCCTGGCACCACCATAAGTGACCAAGCACAGAATCAGGAGTTAGTCATGAGCACCGCCAGATGTGCCCCAGCCTTCTGCCCCAGAGATGGTTACTACAGGGGCTGGGGCACAGTCCAGGGACTAAGGACTTGCCTTGCGTGTGGCTGCACAGCTGCAAACATGGTTGGAACCCCTGGCACTCCCTGTGGTCCCTAAGCGTCACCAGGGTTCACTCCTGAAAGCAATCAGGTGTGCCCCAAGTACAGATGGTTGCTATGAGGATAAAGTAGCCCTTTAGCAATTTAAAACAATAAAAATGTGGCACAAATCAATACATGATTTCTCATCAAAGTAATTGTGAAGAGAACGGCGACTTCTTGAGTAAAGGAAAACATCTCCTTATGAGGGCTGGAACCAGAGGTCCAGTGAGACAGACACAGACAGGGAGAATTGGTCATTTCTTCTGAAGATCGAGGTCAGAGGAACCAGAAGAATCCCGTGGACTGCCAAGGCCTTGCTGTGTGTCGCTTCAAGGAAACAAAGCTTAGATTTTCAGTGGTGCAGCGAAGTTCCTATAACAACAACAACAAAACCAGGAGCCACTTGATTACTGTCGGAGTTTGTTTCTCTCTGAAGTTGCCATTGATTCACGATTGATAAGGAGTACCCTATTCAGCAAGGTCTTCCCAGCCTGCGTCGAGTCTGAGAGAAAGGAAGGAGCACTGTTACAAAGGCTACGGGTCTCCTGAGCACTGCCCAAGCACAGAGCTACCATGGCCCCTGAGCAACACTAGGTGTGGCCCCCAAACCAAAAAAATCAATAGTAAGGAAGGAGAACGAGAGAAAGGTAAGGGATCCTGGTCCTTTTCTGAGGAGAATGGGAAAGAGCACCCCCCTTCCCTCTCACTGGCCATGGAGAGCTCACAGAGAGCAGGTTAGTCCAGGGTCACGCATCTAGCTAAGACCAAAAGGAGGCCCGAGAAATACACCGAGGAAAGGAGCTTACCCCACATGCAGCTGCCCCCAGGTTCGATCCCCAGCACCCCACATGACCCCCTGCTATCAAGGCTCAAGGCATGTGTGCTGAACTATTCCTAGGTCTGCCCATGTTGCTTAAGAGAATCAAGTTTACTGAAATGGATTGCTCATAATTCTAGGTCATTTTTATGTTTCATTCTTTTTCATTTTTACGTTTCATTATTTGTACAATGTCTGGCCTGCTTTTATTTACTAACTTGTTTGTTGAACACTTGTGACTCCCTGGTTCAACCCAAGAAATAGATTAGCTAGAATTCACATTTATCTATATGATCTATCTGCTTCTTCCCTCTCCCTGACTCTTGGATTTCTAGGGAAACAACGATTCTGTATTTTTCCTTTCTTTCTTTCTTTCTTTCTTTCTTCCTTTCTTCCTTTCTTTCTTCCTTCCTTCCTTCCTTCCTTCCTTCCTTCCTTCCTTTCTTTCTTTCTTTCTTTCTTTCTTTCTTTCTTTCTTTCTTTCTTTCTTTCTTTCTTTCTTTCTTTCTTTCTTTCTTTCTTTCTTTCTTTCTTTCTTTCTTTCTTTCTTTCTTTCTTCTTTTTTCAGTTTTTGGGCCACAACAAGCAATGCTCAGGGGTCGCTCCTAGATCTGTGCTAAGGAGTCACTCCTGGTGGTGCTTGGGGGCCCATATGGGATGCCGGGGATTGAACCCAGGTTGGCTGCATGCAAGGCCTATGCTATTCCTCTGGCCCCTGTATTTTGTTTCTTATTCCCTTTTAATGTCCCCAGTTTCCTATCCACCATCCCAGCCTGTCCCTTGAAGGCACAATCAAGTTTACTTCACATTGTTTATTACAACACAAAGGCAAATGAAATTATCAAATCTTAGATCAATAAGCATCCATTTGTATTAGCTGTTATATCTCACTGTACTCTCAGTCCTTTTTTTCATAATTTTAATATCTGAAACAGATTTAATTTGTTAATTTCTTTTTTTTTTTCTTTTTGGGTCACACCCAGCGATGCACAGGGGTTACTCCTGGCTCTGCACTCAGGAATTACCCCTGGCGGTACTCAGAGGACCATATGGGATGCTGGGAATTGAACCCGGGTCAGCTGCGTGCAAGGCAAATGCCCTACCCACTGTGCTATCGCTCCAGCCCCTGTACTCTCAGTCTTAACAAATATTTTAGGTATTTCTAGAATCCTAGGTTGCCATTATTGTTGTCTTAGCATTTTTAGCATTCCACTGGATTTTAGTATTGCTTTTTTGTTTTTTGGTTACTCTTTTGGAGCTACAACTGGTGATGCTCAGGGGTTACTCCTGGCTCTGCACTCAGGAGCCTCTCCTGGCAGTGCTCAGGGAACTGTCTGAGATGCCGGGGATCCAGCCTGGGCAAGCTGCATATGAGGCAAGTGGTTTTTTTTTTTTGGCTTTTTTTTGGGGGGGTCACACCAGCAATGCACAGGGGTCACTCCTGGCTCTGCACTCAGGAATTACCCCTGGTGGTGCTCAGGGGACCATATGGGATGCTGGGAATCGAACCCGGGTCGGCTGCATGCAAGGCAAACACCCTACCCGCTGTGCTATTGCTCCAGCCCCTACGAAGCAAGTGTCTTATCTCCCTGTACTACATCTCTGCAGCCCCACTGCTGGCTCCTTTGAAGAAAAAGACCCACAACCACTTCTTAGCTTCTCTTTTAGCATTTGGTATCCAACAGTTTTGAATCATGTGCCTAAGTATAGCTTTCCTTTTGTTTACCCTAGTAACGTTCTGTTGATTTCTTGAATCTATGGATTGGTATTTTTCTTTGATTATGCAAATCTTCAATGATTATTTCTTCAAACATGCTACCTCATTTTCTCTCTCTGAGTCAAAACCTCATCATATCCAAATTGCCTCTCCTTCTTCATTGTTGTTGATTATTTGATGCTCAGGGCTCCTGCCGACTCTGATGGGAGACAGCATGGTGCTAGGGTCGAACCCAGGGCTCCTACATGCGAAACACTTGCTCAGCCCCGGGCCCAGCTCCCCAGTCCTGATACATTTCTCTGAACTTCTTCCCCCAATTACTTTTTAAATTATTTTTTATTTCGGAGCCTATTTATTTAGCAGTGTTCATGGATGACTCTGGACTCTGTGCTCAGGGACACCTGACATTGCTTGGGGGAATGTGTGTGGTGCCAGGCACCAGATAGAGGTTGGCTGCATGCAAGGCAAACACCTAAGAGCCTGATTTTGTACAGGCTCTCTGGTCCTCCAATCAATTTTAAGCAACTCTTAGTTTTTAGACCACTCTTCTTTCCAAATGATTTCCAAATAATTCCAAATTATTTCTTGGTTTATATATTTCTCTCTATTGCTTCTCCAGGGAAGCTGGGGAAAGGAAGGAGAAAACCTAGTGATTCATCACATTGATAGGAACTAGAACACCCCTCCTATTTTTTTGTCTTCACAGGAAGTATCAAGATGAAACAGAAGTACTGGTGTGGGATGACTGCCAGAATGGGTACCATATTGTCAGGGGCATTTTCCATAATTTCTTCTAATATGTACCTCATCTTTGAACAAAACCACCTGAGCAGGATCAATTGCTCAAAATACAAGGCCAATTACTCAAGTATAAGTTTCCATAATTGGCACTTTAGTTGCAATTGTTTAGAAATAGTTTTCTTCCTGTCTTTCTTTACCATCATAGTGAGCGGCTTCCTTATATACTCCGTGTACACCCGGCTTTTGAAGGGCTTGTTGTTCTATATTATCTGGATCATTTTTTATGAATGTATAAACATTCTCGTACAGATCTACACCAATAGCAGTACCACTGCTATACCTATCCGAGCTCTGCGCTGGTTTGGCTTGATTATCCGTCTGTCACTGCACTGCTTTTGGATATTCTTTGTCATCAATGAAGCACATATGATCTACAAACTTAAATGCAAGGTTCATGTAACTCTCTTCAACAGACACGTTTCTTTAGGCAATGAGGATATCACACGGCGACTATCAAATTCAAGCTCCTTATCCCAGCAGTTTCTGTACTATTAACTGCCCCAAGAGGCCCATCCACCTGGGGCAGCTGTTTTTAACCTTTCACCTTGACTGAGAGGGTGACCAAGTAGACAGGCCCTCTCCCTCCCTGCTGAGGAGGAAGGAAGAGGGAGCCACATGCATGGTCCTCACAGCTGGAGCATGCTCTCCTCCGAGGATGTCTAATTAAAGGATATCTTTGCCCAGCATGCCTTGCGTTTTTGTTTGTCTAATTTTGTTTTTCCTGGTGAGTACTATTTTAATTGTCAAAATGAAGAAAGCAAGGGAGGACAGAGAGAGAGAGAGAGAGAGAGGTGAGAGAGAGGGAGAGAGAGGGAGGGAGAGAGAGGTGAGAGAGGTGAGAGAGGGAGGGAGAGGGATGAAGAGAGAGGGAGGGAGGGAGAGAGAAAGGTTAGAGGGAGAGAGAGAAGGTAGAGAGAGAGAGGGAGGGGGAGAGAGGTGAGAGAGAGGGAGGGGTAGAGAAGGAGGGAGAGCACTGAATGTTCTTTTCATACAGGAGGCCCAGGTTTGAGCCCCCAGCACTGCAGAGTCCCTCGAAACACTCCTGGTAGTGATGCTGAAGCACCACTGGGTGCGGCCCTCAGAAAAACAAAGCTTGGCAGTGCTGCTCTGCTGTCTGTCTCTGAGCCTTCCTCAGCCCGCAGCTCGCCGGCTCCACCAAGGGGCACTTAGATACCGTTCACACTGTGGTGGCCCAAAGGACAGTGTTGCTGTGGGCATCCCCAACCCCTTTCGGTGACTCTATGCTGTATTCCAGATAAGTGGAAACGAAAATAGAGAACATTCCCCAGTTTCTGCTATTAGTGCTGCCCTCGGCCCCTCAGATTTGTCACGGAGTATGAAAGGCATGTGGCTGAGGTAGAGTGTTGGTCCGGCTGCTCTGTCCATCACTGTGCTGGACACTGTCGCTACCCCCTAGAAATGTAGGCCACGAGGACTGACTCAGAATTGCTTGCTGGTTTATAGGGAAAATGAAATAGCTACTTATGAACCAATGAGCCAGCCATAGGAGACGGGGTATGATTGCATGTTATCACAGGCCAAAGAGATCAGTTTGTCTGTTAGTTCAGAAAGTGTCAGAAGTGACCTAAACCAGGACTGAAAAAAGTCAGTGTCTTCAAGCATTAGGCATTTTCTTAGGTTTTTTTGGTTTTCTTTTTGAACCACACCCAGCAGGGTTCTTCTTGGTGGTGTTCAGGGGACCATGTGGTACAGGGGAATTAAACCGGGGCTCCCACATGTAAAGCATGCCATCAGACCTTTGAGTCATCTTCTCCAGTCCTATTTGTGTTTTGCTTTGGGGCCACACCTGGCGATGCTCAGGGGTAACTTCTGGCTCTGCACTCAGGAATCACTCCTGGTGTTGCTTGGGGAACCATATGGGATGCCAGGGATTAAACCCAGGTTAGACGCATGCAAGCTAAACACCCCCCCACCCCCCACACCCTGTGCTATCACTCCAGGGCCCTATTTCTTAAAAACATGGGTCAATATCATAACTGAATGACTTAATGTAAGATAACCTTTTGCCTTAACTTTTGTCTTTTCTTAATCTCTTTCCCGAGGGGTCACTGACATACAGTAAATCGCACATGTTTTAGGTGCACAAACCGGATATCTATTTGCCTCCTCCCCTCACTGCTGTGTGAATGTTCCCGGGGCCGCACTCCCGCCTGCCAGTGGTGCTCATGCGTGTAGCTGTGCTGCCGGCTGCGGCAGGCTGCAGAGTTCATGTATGCAGCTGCGTGCCCTCCACGGCCCTGCTGTGTCCTCCTTTATCTCAACTCAAGGAAGTACCCACAAGGCTGTTCTTCCTGCCCATGCTGCTAGCACATTTTTTCTTTAGTTAGGAGCAATTATGAATAGTAAAAGGCAAAAAATTTATGTGATTTGAAGGGAAACGAGAGTTAGCAATTATGAACAGGGTTACACACATGCACAAGCATGGGGTCAGGGAGACAACTTAACAGGCTGAGCTCATGTTTTGCACATTGCTGCTATCATATGATCCTCACATGTTCCAATGAGTGTAGCCCCAAGGCAGGAAGAGAGATAGGTAGTATAGGAGGTAAGGTGCTTGCCTTGCATGTGGCTGGGTTAGATCTCTGACACCACATATGGTCCCCCAAGCCAGGAGTAAGCCCTGAGCACTGCCAGGTGTGACCCAAAGCAAGTGAACAAACAAAAAACTCAAACATGCATAAGGCCTTGTATGGACTTACAGTTTTATTGTCTTGGATAATTTTCATTTTAATTCTTAAAGAAACTGGCAATTTTCATCCCAGATAAATTGTATTATTTTATTTTTTTTTATTTTTTTGTTGCTTGGGCCACACTTGGCAATGCTCAGGGGTTACTCCTGGCTCTTGCTCAGGAATCACTCCTGGTGGTGCTTAAGAGACCATAGGAGATGTCAGAGATTGAACCCAGTTTGCTTGTGTGCCAGGTATCTTCAGAATTGTATATTTTACATTCCCAATGATAGTGTATAAGAATTCCAGTTCTGGGCTGGAGAGATGGTACAATAGATATGGCACTTACCTTGCACACAGTCAACCCAGGTTCAATCCCTAGCACCCTATTTTGTCCCCCGAACCTTTCAGGAATGATTCCTGAGCACTACTGGGTATTGTTTTTTTCAGTTCCTCTACCTCCTTGCCAGGAAATTATTAGTATGTCAATATTTTTTTTTTCATTTTAATAATTCTACTTGGTATGCTGTGCTCTCTGTCCTCTTGTCATTTTTACTTTTGTTTTTCTGAGCCACATCGGCTGGTGCTCAGGGCTGACTCCTGGTTCTGTGCTCAGGGTTCAATCTTGACATGGCTTCGGAGACCCCCTGGGGTGCCAGAGATCAAACCTGGATTGGCTGTGTGCAAGGCAAGCACCTTATCCACTGTACTATCCAGCCCCTCGTGGTTTAACTGTCCCCTTTTAAAATGACAAATTATGTTGAACATCCTTTTAGATGCTGTATTAGCACCTTATGTCTTTTGATAAGGCATCAGTTTAAGTCTTTTGCTCATCAGGGCCAGGGAGACAGCACAGGGGTTATGATGCTTGCATTGCCAGACCAGGGCTTGGTCCCCAGCACCACATGGTCCCCTCAGCACGGCTGACTCCAGCCTTGGAAGCTCTCGCACAGCTGTGAGGCCGTGGAAACCCCGGCTCTGCTGGACAAGCAGCCAGAGCCCCCCATCTTCCCCCCAAAAAGCATTTTTTTTAATTTGTAATTTGAAGTTCTTTATATTTTCTCTAGATCCAAGATACAGGTCCTGGGGGCCAGAAAGTTCATACAGCAGATAGGGCTCCCACCTTGCATGCAGACAACCGGGGTTCAGTCCTTGGCACCCCACTGGGCCCCAAGACTGCTAGGAGTGAGCCCTGAGGACCACTGGGTGTGACCCCAAAACCAGATTTAAACCCTCTATCATATATATGATTTCTAAATATTTTTCCAAATTGTGCCTGGTCTTTTTTTTTCCATGTCTTTTGAAGAGCAGAGATTTTTAATTTCAATGAAGTCATATGTAACTTACTGTATCTAGGAAATCTTTACCTAACCCAAGTTTTTCTCTAGAAATTATACCCTTAGCCTTCACACTTAGGTATGTAATCTCTCATGAGTTATTTTTAATATATGGTAAAAAATATAAGTCAAAGCTCACTTTTATACTCTGATTTGTTCCAACACAAATTGCTGAAATACTTTTGAGTTGGTACCAGACACACACACACACACACACACACACTTTTTTTTCAGTGGACCTATTTATTTTTATGTCAGTGTCACTCTGTCTTAATTATCAGGGTGATTTTATTACAAGTGTTTATTGTTATAAAATACTTTCATTTTTTGCCACTTATTTGCCACATAATTTTCCACTTCTTAATCTGTGGCTTTCAAAATTGTTTTCAAAATTGCTTTGGGGAGCCACCATATAGAAGGAGAGGCACTTGGCTTGCACTCGGCCCCGCCAGCTCAGCCCCAGGCTGCCTCAACACTGTGTATGGTCTCTTGAGCAGCGTCATCGGGCCCCTCCTGAGGAGCACAGAGCTAGAAGTACCCTGAGCACTGCCAGGCGTGACACAGAAACCCAAAGAAAAGAGTCGCTTGGGGTGTGGAGGGACAACTGAAAGGGCAGGAGCATGTGGCTGGCCTGTGGTGGCCCCGGTCTGACCCGTGCCACTGCAGAGCCCCAGCTGCCCCTGCACTGCCAGACACACAGAAAATCTGGCAGCCTCTCCCACCCGTGCCACCGTGCCACACCTTGAACCTCCGGGAGCATTCCCTGGGTCCCCCTGAGCACTGCTGGGAAGGACAAAAAATTCTTTTTGTTTTGATCATCGTAGGTTCTTCGTATTTCCATACTAACGTTTGAATTAGTTTAAAATTTCTAGTTTGAGGGCCAGGGATACCTCGGGAATGAAGCACCTGCCTGGAGTTATGAGGTCTGAAGTCCGACCCCTGGCACAGCCCCACACGCCAAGTGTATCCATGGCTCTGCCACTTGGGGTCCCGGGGGCAGGGGCACTGTGGTGTCATCTCCAGCATACGGCAGCCAAGTGTGTGTGCACATTACAGCTAAAGTGTGCGACCGGGACTTTTGGTCCCTGAGCAGCGCCAGGAGTGGTTGTTAATGTCTAGCTGTGTGGCTGGAGTGACAGTATGGCAGGTAGGGCATTTGCCTTGCGTGCAGCAGACCCGGGTTTGAACTCTGGCTTCCCATATGCTCCTGAGTGTCACTGGAAGTGATCCCTGAGTGCAGAGCCATGATTAGCCCCGAGCACAGCTGGGGAAAGCTCCCAAACAAAACGGAACAACGGAGACAGAAAGAAAAGAAAAAGGAAAAGAAAAGAAAAACTATTAAAGGAAACTATAATTAAAGAAGTCAAGGAAAATATGATATGTCATATCCTATAGGGACTGTTAGAAAGCGGAGAAATCATACAGTGCAGGCGTAACTTGGGGGAGGCCTGGGTGTGATCCACGCCCACATGAGCCCTGAGCAGTGCCAGGAGTGGGCCTGGTGGAGCCCAAACGTCTCTTGCACTTTTGGAGCACCACCAGATGCGAGTCCCGAAACAACAACAGAACCAAAGGGAAATTCTGGAGTTGAAAAGTACCAATAATGGAAATAAAAAATTGGGGACCAGAGTGACAGTACAGTAGGGAGAGCGTTTGCCTTACAGGCAGTTGACCTGGGCTCAATTTCTGGCATCCCAGATGGCCCCAAGCACCACCAGGAGTGATTTCCCGAGAGCAGAGCCAGGAATATCCTCTGACCCAAAAAGACAAACAAACAAACAAACAAAAAACCCAACTTTGAGCCAGCTGTGACCTAAAAAGACAAAAAGAAAATTCATGAGAGGCTCAACGGTAGATTTGAACTGTTAGAATTAGTGAATTGAAGAGAAGTAATAGAAGTAATAGAGCAGAGAGATGAAAAATGAGCAAAACCTAGAAAAACAAAACTTTTAAATTCAGTGCTACAGCCAACATATGCAAAATGGGAGTATTGAAAGGAAAAGAGAGAAGAAAGATCATAGAAGTACTTAGTAGGACAGGTATAAAATATTCACCATGCATGCAGCTCAATCCTGGCTTCATTGCTGGTATCACATATGTTCCCCTAAGAACCAGGAGTGACCCCAGTGAGGCCCATTCAGAAAGAGTGGGTAACAGTAGAACACCACGGTCATCAATGAATTCCCTTTGTGCTAACCCTAGAGGCACATTCCACTGTGTCTGAAAAACTAAACAAAGAATTCTAATTAATCTTTATTTTTGTCAAGCACAGGACAACCCCTGCTCGGAAGAGTTAATTTTGAACTTAATTTTCAATTTCTTTTGGGCCATTTTATCAACAGTCCCAGCCCAAAAGGTATGTAGAAGCCTGGGGTAGGTTCCAGCATCTTGATTTGGCAAGGGATGCTTGTAACTATCCTAGTGCCTCAGAATAATCAAGTCCTAGATTTGTAAGGACTTTCCCAGACAACACAAAGAAAATCCTGCAACCTTGAAAGCAAGGAAGATTAAAATAAAAAGTGCTCCCTGAGCAGAAAGCCAGGAGTAGCCCTGAGCACTTCCGTGTGTGGACACCTCTTCATCCCCCAGGAAAACACTTAAAGAGAGAATGGCTGGGGCTGGAGCAATAGCACAGCGGGGAGGGCGTTTGCCTTGGCCACGCCAACCCGAGTTTGATTCCCAGCATCCCATACGGTCCCCTGAGCACCGCCAGGGGTGATTCCTGAGGCAGAGCCAGGAGTAACCCTTATGCATCCCATCGCCGGGTGTGACCCAAAAAGAAAAAAAAAAAAAAGAAAGAATGGCTAAAAACTTTCCAAATTTATTGAAAAACACCAAGTTACATACCTCGGAAACTCAACAAACTCCAGTTTGGGTAGAGAGTTACAAACAGACATTACATGGGAACGATGCACAAGCTGCAGAAGAGAAGTAACTTTTTTTTATTGTTTTTGTGGACCAAAGCAGTAGTACAGAGGGTAGGATGCTTGGCAGCTGACTTGGGTTTGGTCCCCAGCACCATATTTGGTCCCAAGAGACCCACCAAGATTGCAGAGCCAGGAGTAAGTCCTGAACGTCACTGGGTGTGGCCCAAAGACCAAAAGGAAGAATAACCTTATCTAAACCTCAGCTATGAATAACTTTGTACATCACCATGCTTTAATTAAAAAAAAATTTAAGACAAGTAGAAAAAGAAAAGAACAAAGACAAACTGAGGAACACCCTTCTCCCCCAGCAACACAGCGGGCGTTCCAGTCAGGGTGGGGGTGGGAAATGCTGGGTGGGGGAGAGAATAAGGGAATTCTGGGGAGGGAAGCTGACACTGGTGGTCGGATTGGTGTTGAAACATTGTGTGCCTAAAACTTTGTGAATCATGGTTCTTTAATTAAAAAAAAAAATCCAAACAAAAACAAAGACAATCTTTTTTTTTTTTTTTTTTTTTTTGCTTTTTGGGTCACACCTGGCTCTGCACAGGGGTTACTCCTGGCTCTGCACTCAGGAATTATCCCTGGCGGTGCTCAGGGGACCATATGGGATGCTGGGAATCGAACCCGGGTCGGTCGCGTGCAAGGCAAACACCCTACTCGCTGTGCTATCGCTCCAGCCCCAAGAAAGACAATCTTTCTTGTTGTTGTTGTGGGAGTGTTGGACCATGCCCAGTGGTGCTCGGGGCTTAGGGGACCATGCACAGTGCCAGGGATTAAGCTGGGGTTGGCTACGTGCACAGTGAGCACTTTAACCCTCATCGTATCTTTTCTGCCCAAGACAGAACCCTTGAGAGCAGCGAGAGCAAAGCTTCAGGGCAGGAGGGAACCCCAGCAAGAGTAGCAGCTGATTTCTCAGCGCAAAGAGCAGAGGACAGAAGTCAGTGGGATGATACATTTACCTTCATTTTTATTCTTGAATCAAAAACACCTCGAGGGCTGGAACAATAGTATGGCAGGAAAGGCATTTGCCTTGCATCCAGCTGAACCGGTTCCATCCCCAGCATCCCAGATGATTCCCCAGCACCTCCAGGAGGGATTCCTGTGTGTAGGAATAACCCCTGAGCATCACCCGGTGTGGCCCCAAATCCAAAAGCAGAAAAACCAACCAAACAACAACAGAACCACCGCCAGGGCTGGAGCAATAGCACGGAGAGTAGGGTGTTTGCCTTGCACACAATCAATCCCGGCTTGATCCCCAGAACCCCTGAGTCACCAAGCACTGCCAGGAGTGATTGCTGAGTGCAGAGCCAGGAATAACCCCTGAGCAACACTCAGTGTGGCCCAAAAACCAGAAAAAACCCAAACCACAGCAACCAGTCCAGAACATCTGCCTCAGAGCCTCAGCCTCAGGCACCCTCTGGGGAAGGACAGCTCAGCCCCCACTGCCACAGCAGCCCAGGGCTCCCAGGGCCCCCTCCAGTTTAGGAGTCCCTCAGTGGTCGCCTCGCCCCCTCCTGCCACCTGCTGTCCCATGGCCTAGGCGGCAAGAGTCTCCATGGCTGCTTTCCTGGGGGCAGTGGTGAGTCGGGCACAGCTGGCGCGGGACAGGCAATGCCAGGAGCTGAGCCAGGTCTGCTCCCCCACACCTGTGAAGCCTACACCCTTCTCGCTCAGCCCTCGGGTCTCTCTCCCGGGCTGTGACTTTTTCATGTTTTCCTTTTTTTGCAGTGCAGGGATGAAAGTCAGGGCCTCGCATATGCAATGTGTGAGGCCACAGCCACAGCCTAAAAGAAAGATTTCTATTCTGTTTTTCTTTTTCTTTGTTTAGTTTTCGGGGCATACCTGGCTGTGCTCTGGCCTTGCTCCTGGCTCTGTGCTCAGGGATCACTGCTGACGGGGCTTGGGGGACCATACATGGTGCCGGGATGCAACCTGCATGCAAGGCCAGCGCTCTTCCACTGCACTGTGTCTCCATCGCTAAAAGGGGTTTCTATTTTTTTCTCATTGAATTTAAATATTACTTTTTATTTTTTAAAAAATTTTCTATTAATGAATCACCATGAGATAAAATTACAGACTTACAAATTTTCATGCTTACGTTTCAGTCATACAATGATCGAGTACCCATCCCTCCACCAGTGCCCATTCTCCATCACCAATGATCCAGCATCCCTCCCACCCCCCCACCTTGTCGCCTCCACGCCACGATGTCTCTGTGGCAGGGCATTCCCTCCTAAAAAGAGTTTCTAAAATGTGGAGCATATCATCACCATAGCACACACACACACACACACACACACACACACACACACACACACACACACACACACACACACACACACCCGCATCCCAGCTGCTCTTTGCCTGTGTTCTCCCTTAAATACAAATCCTGCTTACTTGTGTTTATGCTTCTCTGCGAAGGCCGTGGTCTCTCAAACACACACACTTCTCACACCTTTTAAGATCAGTTTCAATAAAAAACTATCTTGCTTCAGAGGGCCGGGCGATAGTACAGAGGACTCGCCTTGTGCCCAGCTGACCCAGGTTGGATCCCGAGCCCACCAGGTGTAATTCCTGAGTGCAGAGCCTGGCGTAACGCCGAGCATCACCAGGTGTGACCCAGGCACCCCTGTAGCCCCCCCACAACACCAAAAAAGAGCCCAGCGAAATAAAGCAAACGGCTTTAGCCCATCTCTGTGCCCTGCTGCTGTCCAGTCCCAAGGGTGAAGACCCGCTCTCCCTGTCACTGCCTCCGGAAGCCTCCCTGATTCCCACTCCTGCACCCCGAGGGCTCTAGATCACGCCCCCACGTCTTGTCTGATGAGTTTCCTGCAGAGTAAAGTACAGCGAGTGAACCCGGGACACTGAGGCGGCAGAGTCCCCGCTGCCCCCTGCCACCTCCATGGCACTGGGGCTGGAGTCCTGGTGACGCCAGTGTCCCTCCCCCAGGGCACAACAGCCCACTGTGTGGGCACCACAGCAAAGTGGGTGTGACCCCCCAGGTCACCTCAACAACAATGATGAAGGGAGGCAAAGGGGGGAAATCCAGAAAATGGGCTGGCAGAAGGTGTGGGGATCCCAACACCCGTCCCAGGGGAGCTGCTCCCACAAGCCCCTCCCACAGTCAGGCTGCCAGGACAGGGACAGGGACAGGAGCTCCATTCCTGAGGTCTGGGGAGTGGGTGGCCCTTGGGTGTAGGAAGCTGCGTTGAGGAAGGGGCTGGGGGCAGGAAGGAGCCTGAGGGCCTGAGAAGACTCTAGTTTCCTACTCCAGAGAACCAGTGCCGGAGAGGAGCTGCACTCCCGTAGCTCGAGAGAGACGCAGCCTTGGAGGCGCCGATGTGCAGGTGAGCGCAGTTCTCAGACGCATTTTCTGTCTTGACCCGCAGGTGCTGGCTCCCGGCTCCCCAAAGCCTTAGAGTGCCCTCAGTGTGGAGAATCCTAAAGACGCCTCTTGTTGTGTGGGTGAGGTGATCTGGAAGCTGCTAAGGGTGGCTGTTGCGGAGCAGGGTGGGGGCTTCCCGGCCTCCTCATGCCTCAGTAGTGGCCTCCATGAAAGCCCCGTAGGGAGGACCTGGCGGTGGCTCAGTGTGTGCCCTAAATCCAATCCCTGGCACTACCCCCACCTCCGACTGCTTCTGCCAGTGACACGACCACGTGTGCAGCCCAGACATGGCAACAGCAACACAAAGAAAGACAAGTACACAGAAATTATAAGGGAACGGGCCAGGGAGAGAGCACAGCGGGGAGGGCTCCTGCCGTGCACACGGCTTGCCCGGGTTCGAGCCCCAGCATCCCCTATAGTCCCCAAGCACCAGTAGGAGTGATCCCTGAGTGTTAGAACCAGAACTGAGCCCTGAGCATCTCTGGGTATGGATCAAGCCCCTTTCCCCAAAATAAAAAGATAAGGGGAAACAGAATATCCTTCAAGACCAAACAAAACCGAAAGGACAGGCGAGATAGTCAAGCAGGGCTCGGGGTGGATCCCCGGCACCGTTCAGGAGGGATCTGAGTATGTGAACCCTGGGTTCCGCCAGCGGGAGGGGTGGCCTCAAACCAACCAACAAATTAAAGTATTTATAAAAGAGACAAGAAAAGGAAGAGGTGCAGAGAGAGCGGAGCCCGAGGGGGAGCAGCCCTGCAGCCTCTCTGGCTGTGGTGCACATCCTACTGTGCTCTTTCGGATAGATCAGTGACCTCTGAAGAAAAGGGTCTCGTGCGCTCTGCAGACCCGCCAGCAGGTTAGTCCAGCTGGAAGAGGGGTCCTGAGAAGATCCAGTCTGGAGCTGGTTGAGCCAAAGCACAAGTGACCACGGGCCAGTCTTGAGCGGTTGAGCCCGGATCCTGTGGGGTCTGGAGCCGCTTGGTGCCCAAGCTCTGGGCGTGAGCAAGCCTGCACACACATGAACACTCAACTGCAACAGGGTCCGAGAGCCCTGTTCAAGGGCCAGAACTCTTATTAGCTCACACTACTCCAGATAAAGGTCCCTCCGCACCCCACAGCCTGGCACCTCCAAGCTGGGCTGGCACCACACCACATGCTGGACGCTGCCTGGACGCGCCTCCGGGGATAGAGCCCTCCCTTCCCATACGTGGGGCCGGCAATAGCTGGGCAGGCCAAGCAGGGAGTGGGTCCACTGTCCCTTGACTTTCAGCCACTTTCATGGCTTAGGGACTTTAGCTGGGTGCTTTGTCCTCTGGTCATGCTGCTGCATGCAGCTTCCTCTCTCCCCTGCAGGAAACACACTGGCGAAACATGCACAAGATGAACAGAATGTTCTCCTTCATGTCTGGCGTCTTCACGATCCTCAACACCATCCAGCTCTTCATATTCGACCTGAACCAGACAGTGTGGATTAGCTACAGTATCCAGTTCAGTATCTTCTGGGAGGTCCGGTCCAAAACAGTCAACTGGATCCTGGCCAACGAGGTTATTGTCAGTGTCTTTCTCTCCTCCATCACCTTGAGCACCAGTGTCTTCTTCCTCTATTGCCTCCACACCAAAAGCTATGTGGGCCTGGCGGTCTACAGCGTGTGGGTCGTGGTCTACGAGCTCCTTTCCTTCTCACTGGGGCTGCTGGCAGAAGGCATCATCAAGACTCAGTTCAAGGAACTCATTCACCTCAAATTTACCTTCCAAATATTGCGCATGCTCCTCCACTTCCTGGCGCTGCCCTTCATCCTCAGGTACATGCTGAGCCTCTACGAAGATGCCAAGACCCAGGTCCGCGTGGCCCGCTACTGCCACTCCTCGGGCAGCATGGCTCGCGGAAAGTCCATGCTCAGGACGGGGCCACTGTACCAACACCGGCTGCCCTGACCCGTGCTGAGCAGAACGGGGGGCCGCAGTTCCCAGGCCAGCTTCGGGGGTGATTGAGCCGTGTGCCTAGGAGCCGAGGATTCTTGGCGGGGCAAGGAGTTGCATGGGTCCGTGATGGTGCCTGTGTGTCAGACCCATGTTCGCATTGAACCCACTGCCTCCCACAGGCAGTCTCTGCTGTTTCCCTAGCCGGGTCCTGGAGCGCGCTGGAACCCCCACCTTGCCATTCCTCTGTGCCAGTCTTTCTCTTGGCGTTGCTCACAGGTGCATGGTTCTGCTGAGACCTGGATGGACAGGGCTGTCCAATAGAATTTTGTTTTGCTCATGGAAATTCTCTGTGACTGTGCCATTGAGTCCTTGGAGTGTGGCTTTGCTGTCCAGGAATCTACATTTCTGTCTTTCTTTTGTGTGGAGCAAGGTAGTTCTTACTGAACTGAATTTATTTAGAAATATGTATGGGGCTGCAGTGAGTACAGAGGGTAGGGCATTTGCCTTCATGTGGCTGACCTGAGGTTCAATCTCCGAGATCCCAAACGGTCCTCCGAGTACCGCCAGGAGTAATATCTGAGTGCAGAGCCAGGAGTAACCCCCGAGCATCACTGGGTGTGACCCAAAAAGCAAACAAACAAACAAACAAACAAAGAGAAAAAGAAAAGGAAAAAAGAAAAGAAAAAGAGGAAAGAAAGAAAGAAGTGAGGGCTGGGGCTGGAATGACATAGTACAGGGGAGGGTGTTGGCCTTATATACAGCAGACCTGGGTTTGATCCCGGCATCCCCCATGCCATGCCCCCCCCAGCACCGCTAGCAGTGATCACTGAGCACAGAGCCAGGAGTAAGCCCTGAGCACTGCCAGGTGTGGTCCAAAACCAAAAATAGACACAAAATACGTGAGGGGAGAGGAAGAGAGGACATATGTGTCCAAGAAAGAACACAGGCTCCTCCAGAGTGGAGAAAGACAAGGAGAGAAGTGTGGAGACAGGAGGCCAGATATGTGCTCGTGAAGAACACAGGCTTGAGGAGAAGCCAGGAATTCCAATTCCGATTTCACTCCATTTGAACGGATTCCAGTCTCTCTAGCTGCCTGTGGCTGACTTGTGAGTCATTGGAGAGAACAAGAATCTGGAGTCCTGTTCAGCCCTGCGCCTCAGCCCTGCGCCCCTGCCCGTTTCTTGCCGCTCTGCTCCCCTCCTGCCAGCCCCTACCCAGCAGGAAGAATCCCCACCTAAGGCGGCCCGGGATTAGGGTTTAGCAGTTGAGTACGGGTTTGCCTCACATGTGTGAGATCCTCAATTTTATCCCTGGCACTGCCAAGTTCCAGGATTTCTCAATTTACTTTTGTTTTGTTTTGTTTTGAGGCCACACTCAGCGATGCTCAGGATTCTGCTCGGGAATCACTCCTGGCAGTGCTCAAGGGACATGTAGGATTCCAAAGATCAAACCCAGGTGGGCTGTGTGCAAAGCAAGTGCCCTCCTTGCTGTACTGTTCTCCAGGCCTCAGATTTCTAGATTTCAAGACTAGGCACCCCATGGACCAGGTAATTCTGTCCTGTAGGGAGCTACTATTGTATGCTTTGTATAAAGTTTAGCAGCATCCTTAACCTCCACCCAGGAAAGGCCAGGAGAAACCCCCCCAGCACCGGCTCCCCCCACACCCCTGCCCCACCAAGACTTGACAAACAAAACATCTCCCAGGGTTGCAAATGTGCCCCAAGGCCAGCAATGGCCCTGACTTATGCAGTGTCCTTTGTTGTTGCAAGTGCTGACTGTGACACCCAGAGCCTCTCTGTTCAAGCATTGTTTTGTTTGTCTTGAGGCCACACCCCAGGGTTCCTACCGGCTTGGGGTGGTGGGGGTGGGGGAGGGTCTGAGGGTCTGTGAAGTCCTGCGAGCCATTTCTCTGGCCCTTGACCATTATTCATTTATTTGTTTATGTATTTATTTATCTGGAGGATGGGGTGGGTCACAAGGTGCAGGGGGCTTACTCTTGACCCTGCTCTGCTCCGCCCCGCCCCCCCCATGGTGCTGGGGAACCGTCTGTACCTCGGGGATCCAGCCAGAGCCTGAGGCTGCAGAGCAAGCACCTCACCCTGTGCTCTGGCCAGCCACACCCAATGGCACTCAAGGGAGCAGACGGGATTGAATCTAGGTTGGCCGCGTGCAAGGCAAGTGCCCTGACCACTGCACTGTCTCTCCGGCCCCCCCCGAACCTCTATTTTAAAATGATCCATGCAGCACTGAGAGCTTTCATGGCTGCTGGCTCTCGGAGATCCCTTCTGCCATACGGAGATTTTAGCTGTTATTTGTTCTTGGGGTCACAAGTGATTTCTGGCTGCATGGAACTGTGGCACGCACTAAAAAGAATATTGCACAAAGCCCCATGGCCAGAATTAAGGCTGCCTCCCACCACCACCACCACCACACACACACACACACACACACACACACACACACACACACACACACACACACGTGAGCACTGCAACTAATGCACACAATCCCCGGGGAGCAACTCAACCAAGAGTGGGAGAATCAGAACCAAGTATGTGAGTAAACCTGCCACTGAAACATCGAGAGAGGGAAGAGAAATGGGAGTTGGGGAGAGATAAAATAAATAACACTACCAAAATAACCAAAACAACCCAAAAGAGTGCCAGGTACTGTTTTAAGCCACTCATCTCCACAGGGCGGGTTCCAAAATAAGGGCCAGTTCCTGAAATGACCACCAGATGGCAGTCGGCAATAAACGTTTGCTTACACCTGTTTGCCGACAGCTGCACTGTCTCCAGGCAGCCGGTGTGGGACTGGGGACTGTCCCATCTGCCTCTCTGGTCTCACCAGGTGTTCCTTGGCCGGTTGCCTTTATGCTTTCGTACCAGGAACGAAGCATAAAGCACTCGCTGGCTTCAAAGTTCGGATCCCAGTCTCTGCACGCCGCTGACCTCGGCTGGATTCCCAGCTCTGCACGGTCTCCTGAGCAATGTGACCTGAACAAAGAGCCTGGCGCACACCCACAAACAAAACACAACTTGTGTCTTCAGACACCTTCCCTGCCCCCTTTCTCTCTCCACACACACAAAGTTCTGATCCCCAAATCTTGCTGGGTGCATCTGGGAAGATGGTGAGACGAAGGAGATGTGCAGGAAAAGCCTGGGGGAAAGAGAAGTTCTAGGCAGGCCCTGTGCGGGGAGCCTCAGCACCGGTGCAAGGCTGCTTCCCTGTCCACAGTGCTCCTGGCCCCACCCCTTCGAGAAGCCCCTCGCTGAAGCAGTCTTCTCCAGCAGGACTCTCCCTGGCGTCCCCCACCCGCACGGGACTTGGGTGTGTGAACGCAAGGAGTGAGCCGAGCACTGAGCCACATCCCTCACCTTCTCCAATAACCCGTGGCTCAGCCACGGCCAGCCACGCTGCCAGAACCACGAGAGGGGGGTGCACCCCAGAGAGCACCACCACTTAGAAAGGTGTTTGAGTTCCACAGCCGGGAAGTGCCCACTCTGGCGAGCTCCACGATGACAACATGTCCTCAAGGAAGAGCACGAGCCCCAGAGGGCACAGCGGCAAGCACACGCACCTGCTGCAGCCCAGATCATCACAACAGCAATGAAAGGGGGGGATTTTAAAAAAAAGGATTTTAGGGGCTGGAGTGACAGCACAGCGGGTAGGGTGTTTGCCTTGCACACAACTGACCCGGGTTTGATTCCAGCACCTCATATTGTCCCCCGAGCACTGCCAGGGGTAACTCCTGAGTGCAGAGCCAGGAGTAACCCCTGAGCATTGCAGGTGTGGCCCAAAACCAAAAAACAAAGCAAAACACTGAAACTGTTTTTCCAGGGCTTGCTCCTGGCGGAACCAGGTTCTGCTCTAGCACCCCATACAACCTTGAGACCACCGCCAGGAAGAAGCTCTGAGCGCCGCTGGGCGTGGCTCCTAAACAAGCAAGCAAACAAACAAAAAACCCCAAAATGTTTTTCTCAGAACTGGAAAGTCCTTTGCCTTGCACTTGGCCAATCAGGCTCTCATCAGCGACATCACATATGAATCTTGAGCCCCACCAGGTGTGACTCCTGAACACAGAACCAGGGGCAAGCCCTGAGCACAGCTGGGCGTGGTCTAACTGCCCCCACCCACCAGTTTTCCCCACCTGGGACCAGAGAGCTCAAGGAGCCGCATCACAGGCTCAGCGTGCGGGAGGCAGGTCTGATCCCCAGTATGACGTAATCCCCCCAGCACCACCAAGACCCCCAAACACAGAGCCAGGAATAACCCCAAACACCACCAGATGTAGCACAAAAATCAACTATTTTTTCTCAACATACATATCACATGATTGTAATAATTATCATATAATGTAGCATGCAATTTTTAATGGACTGGAGTGATAGCACAGCAGGTAGGGCATTTGCCTTGCACGCGACCGACCTGGTTCCTCCGTCCCCCTCAGAGAGCCCGGCCAGCTACCGAGAGTATCCCGCCTGCACAGCAGAACCTGGCAAGCTACCCTTGAAAGTATTCAATATGCCAAAAACAGTAACCAGTCTCACAATGAAGACGTTACTGGTGCCCGCTCGAGCAAATCAATGAACAATGGGATAACAGTGCTACAGGGCAGTGCTACAATTTTTAATATATACACATGCAGAGTTAGTTCTTCTTTTGCCTAGAAATGAGCCCCATGCCAGGGAGGTGACTCAAAGGTAGAATGGATAAAACCCTGGGTTCCACCTCTAGCACCCCTCCCCCCACACACACTCAACACACACACGCAGAACACCATAGCTGTTCTTGAGTCACTCCTGCTGCTTGGGAAACTATAAGGGGTGGCAGGAATCAACCCCAGGTCAGCCACATGCAAGGCGAGCAAAGTGTTTGCGTTACCATTTCCCAGCACCTCAGACGGCACCCAGCTCCTGGTAGGCGCTCGGCAGATGTTGGGGAGGTGAGAAACACAGACCCCAGAGGAAGGATGGGCCCTCCCTCCTGTCTGCCTCAGGGCTACAGGCAGACCCTCCCCACTCTCCTCCTCTTCCTGCCCCTCTCCCTCCCTCCTGGAGACAAACTCTGGTCGGGGGAGAGGGGGCCCTGAGCTAGGAACTGGGGGTATCCTGGAATGCAAGGCCCAGACCACAATCCATAGGGCCCAGCATGAGAGGTGTGTAGGGGGCAGTATGGAGAGAGTTGAAGTGGGGGGAGGAGGCAAGATTATGGAGAATCTGGGGAGGTCTTCCTGGAGGAGCCCTTTCAGCTGAGTCCCAGAAGCAAGAGGGAGTGGTGTGGTGGGAGCCTGAGAAGGTGCTGATCCGCCTGGGAGAGTTACTGATTCTAGTCTGTCACTTCCACAACAGGGTGAAGGAAAAGGTTCTGACAGGGGTGATGGGGAGGAGAGGAAGCAAGGTCTGATTTTCCTCAGAGAAGAGAAGGTCTCCCCATTTCCCACGGCCTCAGCAGGCTGTTTCCAGTAGGCCAGGCTCTGGCTGAGCAAGTTCCAGACTCTTCCCCCACTGGCCTGCTGTCACGGGCCAACCTCCCACGCTCCCTTGGGGACAGGCTGCACCCTCTGGCCACAGGGTGAGGGTCTGCAGGGCACTTCTCTTCAGGATGAGAGTCTGCAGGGCACCTTCTCCTCAGGGTGAGGGTCTGGGGGTGCCTCCTCTCAGGGTGAGGGTCTGGGGGTGTCTCCTCAGGGTGAGGGTCTGGGGGTGTCTCCTCAGGGTGAGGGTCTGGGGGTGCCTCCTCTCAGGGTGAGGGTCTGGGGGTGTCTCCTCTCAGGGTGAGGGTCTGGGGGTGCCTCCTCTCAGGGTGAGGGTCTGGGGGTGTCTCCTCAGGGTGAGGGTCTGGGGGTGTCTCCTCAGGGTGAGGGTCTGGGGGTGCCTCCTCTCAGGGTGAGGGTCTGGGGGTGTCTCCTCTCAGGGTGAGGGTCTGGGGGTGTCTCCTCAGGGTGAGGGTCTGGGGGTGCCTCCTCTCAGGGTGAGGGTCTGTGGGTGTCTCCTCTCAGGGTGAGGGTCTGTGGGTGTCTCCTCTCAGGGTGAGGGTCTGGGGGTGTCTCCTCTCAGGGTGAGGGTCTGGGAGTGCCTCCTCTCAGGGTGAGGGTCTGGGGGTATCTCCTCTCAGGGTGAGGGTCTGGGGGTGCCTCCTCTCAGGGTGAGGGTCTGGGGGTGTCTCCTCTCAGGGTGAGGGTCTGGGGGTGTCTCCTCTCAGGGTGAGGGTCTGTGGGTGTCTCCTCTCAGGGTGAGGGTCTGGGGGTGCCTCCTCTCAGGGTGAGGGTCTGGGGAATGCCTCCTCCTCAGGTTGAGGTCTGTGGGTGCCTCCAAGTCAGGATGAGGGTCCATGGGTACTTTATCTCAGGGTGTCGGACTGTGGGGTACCTCCTCCTCATTCCTACTCCTTAGGGTGAGGGTCCTTGGGTGCCTCCTCTCAGGGTGAGGGTCTGGGGGGAGCCTCATCTCTTTGCCTTCCTGGGGTCTCTGCTTTCTCAAGCAAGGTAGCTCACTGACAATGGGTTAAGGACAGCCAAGTGGTAGGGTGCTGCCATGGCACAGAGGGTCCCTACTTGAGGAGAGTGGGGACCCTGCACACAACCCCCACCTCCCTCCTCTGTCCTCTTAGTCCTTCATCCTTCGTCTTGTGGAGAGGTGTCTGCGTGCTGCCTGACCACTCACCCGAGATGGTCTTGCTGGGAAACAGGCCTGCAAAGGCTCTGGCTGTACCAATTCATTTCCAGACACAGGATCCCCTGAACTACAAAGAAAAAAAGGAAAAAGGGAAAGGGAGGGTGTGATATGGGACTTTTGTCTTGTTTAGGGGCCACACCCAGCGGTCCTTAGGGCTAACTCCAGCCTCTGTGCTCAGGGACCACTCCTGGTGGGCTCAGAGGACTATAGGGGGTGCCTGGATTGAACCCGGGTTGGCCACATGCAAGCCAAGGACCTTACTGGTATGCAATCGCTCTGACCCCTATTTGACATTTCTTTCCTCCTAATGGCATGATAGTGACAAGATATGAAGTGGGTTATGGCAAAAGGAAGTGGAAATTGTCAAAATTATACTTTTTGATGAGGCAGAGAAAATCCCTCTCAGAGAGGATGAGGAGAGAAAAGTTGTCACAAGTGCTGGAGCCAGGCTGGAGCTATAGTACAGACAATCTGAGATTCACCCCCTGGCAATTATATGGCTCCCCTGAGCACCTCTAGGAGTGATTCTTTAGTGCATAGCCAGGAATAACCCCTGAGCATCACCAGGTGTAGCCCCAAAACAAAAACAAATAAGCAAAGGAGCCAGAGAGACAGCACAGCAGGTAAGGAATTTGCTTTATGTGTGTCAAGCCGGGCTTTGATCCCCAGCATCCCATATGGTCCCCCAAGCACTGCCAGGAGTAATTCCTGAATGCAGAGGCAGGAATAAGTCCAGAGTACTGCCTGCTCTCCGAAGAAAAAGACAAGAGGAAAGGAAAGAAGGAAGGAAAGAAGGAAGGAAGGAAGGAAGGAAGGAAGGAAGGAGGAAGGAAGGAGGAAGGAAGGAAGGAAGGAAGGAAGGAAGGAAGGAAGGAAGGAAGGAAGGAAGGAAGGAAGGAAGGAAGGAAGGAAAGAAGGAAGGAAGGAAGGAAGGAAGGAGGAAGGAAGGAGGAAGGAAGGAAGGAAGGAAGGAAGGAAGGAAGGAAGGAAGGAAGGAAGGAAGGAAGGAAGGAAGGAAGGAAGGAAGGAAGGAAGGAAGCTCTTCAGTATACTTGCCTTGCATATTTGAGGCTCTGGGCATGATTTCCAACACACATATGCACACACGCACACACACACACCGGGGCCAGGAGATAGTAGAGTTGTTAAGATACTTGCCCTGCACACAGACAACATTGGTTCAATTCCCAGCTCTACACTAGTCCCCTCTGTATCATCAGGAGTGACCTCTGAGCACTGCCAAATGTGGCTAAAAACTGTCCTCCCGAAAGCCCATGAGAGGGGAAAGGCCCCCTCTGGATGCTGACCGTCACGGGGAGAGACCGCCAGTAGGCCGGAAGGAGGATGCTGAGAAGAGTCTTCTAGGTACCAAGCCCCTGAATTCTCACCACAGTGCTGTGAAGTAATCCCATTGTTTTAACCGTTTTGCAGGTAAGGAAACAGGTCAGAAAGGTTATGGAGAAGTGGTACAGGAGGTAGGTGTTTGCCTTACACATGGCTGACCCAGGTTCGATCCCCCACATCTCATACGGTCCCTGAGCACCTCCAGGAGTGATCCCTGTGCACAGATCCAGGAGTAAGCCCTGAGCACTGCCTGGTATGAACCAAAAATGAAGAACAAAAGAAAGGCTAAGTCCCTCTTCTAGAGTTGCACACCTAAAGTAATGTCGCTGGGACTGTGGCCGGCTGGGCCGCCTGACTCCAGGGGCTCTGCACCTAAGCACAGCCAGGAGGGGGCCCAGCCCAAGCAAGGCTTTTCCCACCTTTGCATTTCCTGTCACTTCCACAGACCTGCAGTCGACAAAGGTGCTGAGGAGCCCAGGATGCGGCCCGACTCCAGCCCTCGGGACTCACGAGCAGAAGGGCTGATGGCTGAGAACAGGGCTCATGTGTCTGGTGACCTGAGGGCTCAGAGGCTGGGAGAGAGAGCCAAGCCTAGAGCAACTCCTGAAAGAAAAGGTTTCCTTCGGCAGGGCGCGGGGGTGGGCAGTGTGGAGCGACTCGTGGCAGTGTGAAATACTGCCCGGCGCTATGCCAAGGGGACCCTGTGGCTCCTGGGCTTGACCGCAGGCAAAAGCCTTCACCCCTGTCCCGAGGCCTAGAAGAAAAAGACCTTTATAGGCGACACTCGAGTTGGGCTTGGAACAATGAGGACGGCTGGGTGGGTGGTAGGAGGCAAAAAGCACCCTGCACGGAGAGAGCTGCGCGGCTGGGGCCGAGACACAGCACCGCGGGACTGGCATCACACAAGGTCTCTGGCATCACGTATGGCCTCTGGGGCCCCACCAGCAGCCATCCCTGCATGGGTGTGGCCCCAAAACAAACAAAATGGATAAAGGAGTGGGGGTTCAGCAGGTGCCCAGAGAGTGTTTGCTCTCTGCTCCGGGAAGGTCTGTTTGGGTGGGTTATTTCCCCGAAACCGCAGCGCTCGGAATGCATCCGCCTGGTGAAGTCAGCACGGTAAGCGAGCCGGCCTTGCAGTTCCCTGTCCAGGAGCCACGTGGCCTGCCGACAGTGCCTCAGGCTAAGGTCGGTTTCATGAGCTCAGCCAGCAGTTCTCTGAGGGAGACACTGAGAAATTAGGGGCAAAGCATGCCCTCACCGCCACCCCCAGCAGCCATAAAACCCACCTCAATTTTGGACACAGTCCCCTGGCACGTTTCATCCCCAGTACTTGTTTGTTTCAAGGAAGTTTATGCTTTTTGATCTTTTTCATCTCCTCCCTCCCTAGACCTCTAGTGACCACAGACATAATCTTGCAGCTTTTATTTATTTCTTTGATTGGGGGAAGTAAGATTCCACATGTAGGAAATAGGACAGCTGGTAAGGCGCTTGCCAGGCCCAGTTCAATCCTCGCCGTCCCATATGGTTCCCTGAGCAGCCAGGAGTGACTTCTGAATGCAGAGCCAGGAGAAACCCCTGAGCATCGCCAGCTGCCCCCCAGCCCCCGCCCCCAGAAGAAAAGACTTCAGGAGTCACAGGAAACCTAGCTGTCTTTCTGCGTCTGACTCTTCGTTTAGCGTAATGCCTTTGAAGTCCAGCCATGCCCGCTCAAGTCCCAGGACGGGCTTCTGTTTCTGAGGGCTGAATTGTATTCCACGCGTAAGAACGGCAGCTTCCGCCCCTTTATCTGCCTGTGGACACAGGTCATCCCCACATCTGTGAGGGACAAGGGGGGGGGGTCGGTATCTCTTTGACATGGCACTTTTGTTTCCTTTGGATGTATTCCCAGAAGTGGAACTGCTGGATCATATGGTGGTTCTATTTATACATTTTAAACAACCTCCGCACTGTTTACCGTCATCCCTGTCTAGTTTACGACCGACCAACAGGGCGCAACCCTCTTCTCCTCTGCTTCCTTGACACCCTGTCCTGCTGGTCTCTCTGATGGCAGCTGTTCCAACAGGTGTGAAGTGGGTCCCCTGAGCTTGATTTCCATTTCCCTAAGGATTAGCATCACTGAACACTTCTCTCTGACCTCTTGTCTGTGTTTCTTTATCTTCTTTGGAAAAACACAAATTTCACTTGTTACATGAAAAAGAAATAGACTGAAATAGATATACTATCTTTTGTGATATTAATAGATTCCATTATATAAAACTGTAGTTTCCGCTTGTACCCTGGGGAGACACAAGCCTCCTGCCTGCCTCTCCCTTATTCCCCACATTCCTTCCCTTGCTTGTGGCTGTCTCTGCCCTGCCCGGAGTCAAACTCCCTTGCGAGTGGTGCGCTTGCCACCACTTCTCACACAACAGCTTGGTGTGAGCCACGTTCCATTGGTCTCACTGAGAGTCGAACTCCAGTCATGATCGTGTCGCAGTTGGAGTTCGGAGACATACTCAGTGGTTCTCAGAGGACCTAGGAGGTACCGGGGATTGAACCTGGTCAGTCTGGTACAAGGCAAGTGCCTTAATTCCTATACTATTGTCTCTCAGCCTCCCAGACTCTCGTCGTCAGGAATAACTGTGGAACTAAGTCCTGGCCAATGGACTGTAAGAAGCAGCCAAGTTCTTAAAAAGACAGCATTCATTTCTTCATGTCTTTCCCTTTCTCACCAGCAAGAATACAGACGTGATGGCAGGAACTAAAGCAGTCATGTTGTTCCCAGAATTGGAAACTATGTACTGAGGGTATTCTGTCACCGTCACTGTCATCCTGTTGTTCGTCGATTTACTCGAGCAGGCACTGGTAACGTCTCTATTACACTCAGCCCTGAGATTTTAGCAGCCTCTCCTTACTCATCTTTCCCAATGATTGGAGGCTCTTTCAGGACCAGGTGAATGAGACCTATTGTTACTGTTTTTGGCATATTGAATACGCCACGGGTAGCTTGCCAGGCTCTGCCGCACAGGCAATACTCTTGGTAGCTTGTCAAGTTCTCCAAGAGGGAGAACAAGGCTACTAGATGTTGTGAGGCCGCAAAGCTTCCGGGAGCTTGGTCTTACAGTCGGCCGTTGGTGGGATTACACAGCACCAAGGGCCATTTGTGAGTGTGGCTGCCAAGATACTGGAGAATGCGGGGTCTGGGTGGAGAAGGCCCAGTCCCAATCTGAGCAGGCTTGGAGATCTCAGCCCCGGGTCCTGCACACCTGGGTTCCTCTACCAGTCCTTTCATGTGTGAGGCGTATCTGAACATGTGGAGAGTGGCCTTGAACATGCTGTGGCTGGGTTCCAGAGGTCTTCAACAGTCAAGGCTCTGCTTGGGGCGGGGAGGGAAAGGCAATTGAGGATATTAGATCCCTGAAACCACACCATGTACTATTAAGGAGAAGTTAATTTGGGTCCAGAGAAATAGTACAGTACAGTGGGTAGGACATACAGCATACAATCTTGCATGTGGCCAACCCGGGTTCAATCCCTGTCAGCCCGTCTGGTGCCCCAATCACCACCAGTAGTGAATCCTGAGTGTAAATCCAGGAGTAACCCTGAGCATCACCAGGTGTAGCCTCCAAATCAAAAAGAACAAAAAGAGAACTTTCATGTCTATTATATTACTTCAAACCAATACTACATACATAAGCATATTTTATATGTGTGTGGTGATGTATGGATGATTATGCATATACTGTAAATCATAATTATTATTATAGACTTTAGTTTTTAGTTTTAAAAAATAAAGAAACCACCTTCCCTTAAAAGCGGTCCTAAGGTAGACCAGAGAGCTAGAACAGCAGGTACAGCAGATGGATACTTGCCTTGCAGGGGCCCAAATCAGGTTCTATTGCTAGCCCACTACTGGGTATACCTTTCCTTTCCAAAATAAATGGGGGAGTGGGGAAACAAACTCTTGGGACAAAGAAATAATGCAGAGGATAAGGACACTTTCTTGCATGTGGATGTAGCTACAGTAACAGTTTGAATCCCATATAAACCCTGGTTCAATCCCTGAGACCACATATGGTCCCCTAAGCACCACCAAGAGTTATTCCCGAGCACTGTTGGCTGGAGCCCCAGCACAAAATGAATTTTATGTGTCCCCAGCCCCTGGCAAAAAAGAAAAAAAATACCTCCTGTGACTCTAGCTTATGGGAAATATATGTGTTTTGCCAGTCTGTGGGCTAAGATAGATTTCTCATACATATTTGGTCTGCACAAATCCCCAAAAGTCTTAGGATTTCCTGTGTTGAAAGGCTGCGAGTAGTGAAACTGTCCTTTCTCTGGTAGGTGGCGCAGGATCTCAGCCAACAGATGAACTGCATCTCAGGCTAAGAGTGTCTTTTGAGGGGCTGGGGAGATAGTATAATGGGCAGGGTGCTTGCCCTCCACACAGCTGGCCCGGGTTCAGTCACCAGCACCCCAGAAGGAACCCCAGGTCCTGCAAGGAGTGATGCTTGAGCACAAAGCCGGGAATAAGCCCTGAACAAGCGGATAGGCAAACAGAGGAACGCCTTTTGAAGCCCCTTCTCCCTGTATCACCTTGGAGCCACCACAGAGACCTCGAGGGCGCGTCTCCAGGGCAGAGCGAGCTGGCTGCCCGTCTCTCGAACAGACCTGAGGGCCCTGCCCTGGCAGCCTGAGTCGTGACCTAACTAATAAGCACTTGCTAGAAAACAAACAAACACAATCACGAGGAGCTTGTCTTTGATACATGAGGGCATACGCTGTTTGATAAGCTGGAGTCCTGCACAGAGGGCCGGGGGCCAGGGGCTGTGGCACCAACCATGTGATTAGAGGGTGGGATGCCTGGTCCTGCCCTCAGAGTCAGGGAGAGGTCGTGGGCAGCGAGTTCACCAATTGTGCCCATGTCACGGAGCTGGACAAGCCCCAAAGCCCCCGGGTTTCCATCCCCAGTGAGGTGCCGGGATGAGGAGCCGGAAGGAAAGGCTTCCTAAAGGGTCATCTGATCCAGCCCAGACCAGATGCCTGAGGGCCACTGCGTGGAGAAGCCCCACACACCTCCCTTAGAAGTGGACGGGATGGAGGGGGATTTGGAGCCATTAGCACAGTGGGGAGGGCACTTGGTTGCATGCAGCTGCCCAGGTTCGGTCCCGGCATCCCATATGGCTCGGAGCCCCACCAGGAGTGATCCCTGAATGCAGAGCCAGGAGTCAGCCCTGAGCACTCCTGGGTGTGGACCAAAAAGAAACAAAAAGAAAAGAAATGGATACTGGAGACTGGCCCAGCAGGGCACTTGCCTTGCAGGCGCTGACCCAGGTTTGATCCCTGCAACCCTTAGATTCCCCAACCCCAGGGGGAGTGACCCTTGGCCCACCCTCCCACACGCACACCCAAGGAAGATGGGGTCTTGCCATTGCTAAGACTGGATAAAGCTACTTGTGTCAGGTTAAACAAGCCAGAGGGCAAAGCCCGCAGAGGGAGGAGCTGGTTGGATGTAAGGATCAAAGCAAGAGTGAGGGGACAGAGGGTATCTAGCCACACACCTGGAAGCTGACTGCTGTGGTCAGCAAGCAGAGCGGAAGGAACAAAGGGGTGAGGAAGAGACAGACCAGCAGGACAGCAGGGACTTTAGTACACAAAGCAGAAGTGAGCACTGTTGTGTCTGTTATCTCATCTACGATACAAGATACAAAGTAAACAAGCGGCAGCTATGCGCTTGATGCTGAAGTCTTGGGTAAGGGCCTGGGTTCAATTCTCAGCACTGCAAAATAATTTATTAATTGAAAGTGTGTCCTCGGGTGGGATTGGGAGAGATTGAAGAGAGTTTAAAGGGCTCGTGGGGCTGGAGCGATAGCACGGCCGGTAGGGTGTTTGCCTTGCATGCGGCAGACCCGGGTTCGATTCCCAGCATTCCATATGGTTCCCTGAGCACCGCCGGGGTGATTCCTGAGTGCAGAGCCAGGAGTAAGCCCTGTGCATTGCCAGGTGTGACCCAAAAAGCAAAAAAAAAAAAAAAAAAAAAAGGGTTCAAGTGCCTGGCATGCCTGGGTGCCTGAGCTCCATCTCAGCACCATGCAGGGGGCTGAACTTCTTGGGAGACCCCTGACCACCCTCCAAAAAGAATAAAAGAAAGAAGTGGTCCTTCCCGCCCTGCTCACTCCTTAACTTGTACCGCCAATAGATACAAAGTGGATATGGAAGCTTCTTTCTTCGCCCCCCCTTTGTTTTACATTTAGGAACACCCCCGGCTGTGCTCAGGCAGCCTCCTGGCTCTGCTCTTGGCGGGTTGGCTGCTTGCAAGGCGAGGCCGAGGCCGCATCCCTGGGCTCTACCAGGCCAGCACTGTGCGCCCGTTTCCAAGACCAGACACACGCATGCGTGCCATTCTTCAGTGAAAGGAGCCAGGCTTGGGGACTGCAGCGACAGTACAGTGAGTAGGACTTTTGCCTTGCGCGCGCTCGACCTGGGTTCAAGCCCGGCCAGAAGTGATTCCTGAGTGCAGAGCCAGGAGGAAGTCCTGAGCACATCCAGGTGTGTGCCCTCACCATCCGCCCCCACCACAACCACAAAAAAAAAAAAAAAGGAACAGAGTTTCCTGGAGAAGTTTTTCAAGGCTGGGAAAACGAAACAAAACTTGCCCTGGAGCTTCTCTTGGTCTTGGTGGCCAGATGTAGGAAGGAGAAAGTGCTGAGAAAGGGTGTGTGTATGTGTGTATGTGTGCGTGTGTGTGTGTGTCTCAGGGGTGGGGGGGCGGGGTGGGAATCCAGGGGAAAGCATTTCACAACAAGGGCTGGAGCAATTTGAGCAACCAAATAAGTGACAATTGTATTGGAGTTTGTACTTAAGCGAAAATGTCTACCCATTAATTTATACTGATTGAATAAATGCATAATTGCGTAAATAGATGACCTCCTTAACTGAATATCTAGGTGACTAGGAATACTAAGATTTCAAAATTCAGCATGGGGGGAGGGGTGGAGAGATTGGGCAGTGAGTAAGGTGCTTGACTTGGCACCACTGACCTGAGTTCCATCCCGAGAGCCCACATGTGCCCTGCCAGAAGTTACCCCTGAGCATAGTCATCTGTGGCCCCCAAACAAAATGTGGTTGTGGGGAGTTCACCATGAACGCTTTGTGGTCACTGGAACTAAATTAACTCACCAACCCTCCAGTCCTGGAACAAAGGTTCGAGTTCTGGACTGAGTCTGCCTCGATCACCCCAGGGTCTCATCATCATCAAGGTCTAACCAAGGCACAGATTGGTTACCTCATGATTGCCTCCCCGGGAAGAAACAATGGGAAAGAGAGTTTAAATTTAAAAAAGAAAGAAAGAAGGAAAGAAGGGGCGATAGCACAGGGGGGAGAGCACTTGCCTTGTACGTGGTGGGCCAGGTTCAATCCCCAGCTTCTCATGGGGGTCCCCGACGCCATCAGGAGAAGTCCCTGAGTGCAGGGCCAGGAGTAACCCTTAAGCATTACCAGTTGTGGCCCCCAAACAAAAACAAATAAAAGAAAAAGAAAAGAAAAATCTCCTTTTTTTTTTTTCTTTTTGGGTCACACTTGGTGATGCACAGGGGTTACTCCTGGCTCTGCACTCAGGAATCACCCCTGGCGGTGCTCAGGGGACCATATCGGATACTGGGAATCGAACCCGGGTCGGCTGTGTGCAAGGCAAACGCCCTACCCACTGTGCTATTGCTCCAGCCCCCAAGAAAAGAAAAATCTCCTTAAGAAGGTAGAGTTAGGAGGCCAGTGTGACAGTAAGGTGGGGAGGGCGTTTGCCTTGCCTACATCTGACCCAGGTTCAATCCTGTCCCCCAAGCCCTGCCAAGGGTGATCCCCGAGTGCAGAGCCAGAGGTCAGCCCTGAACACCATCGGGTTTGGCCCAAACAAACACCAAAAAAGAATTAAAAAAAATTTTTTTAAAGAAGGCAGAATTAGGAAGTTTGAGAATAGGAGGCAGAGAGTGGGACCCCTGCACTCCCGCATGCGCTGAATGCGACCCTGTGGCACAACAAAGCACCCCACAACACAAGTCACAAGGCTTTGTTCTCTCTCTGTCTCTCTCACTGTCTCTGCCTCCTCCTTCTCTCTCTCTCTCTCCCTCTCTGCCTCTTTCTATCTCTGCCTCTCTCTTTCTGTTATTGAGCTACATTCTGACTCCTTCCTTTTCCATAGCACCCCCCAGCCCCCAACACACACTCACACACACACTTAGACTCACACACTCACACATACTCACTCACACTCACTTACACACATACACACACATTCACGCACTCACACACACTCACACACATACATACTCACACACATTCACACACACATACTCACACACTCACACTCAAATACATACACACACTCACACACTTTCACACACTCACATACTCACACATACACACTCACACACATACACACATTCACACACTCACACACTCATACACATACTCACACACATTCATACACTCATACATACTCACACACTCACAGTCACACACATACACATACATACACACATTCACACACTCACACACTCATACACATACATACTCACACACATTCATACACTCACACATACTCACACACTCACAGTCACACACACACTCATACACATACACACATTCACACACTCATACACATATATACTCACACACATTCATATACTCACACATACTCACACACTCACAGTCACACACATACACACACACTCACACACATTCACACACTCAGACACACGCTCACACACATTCACACATACGTACACTCATACACATTCACACGCATATATACTCACACACACACATTCACACACATTCACACCCCCCACACACACTCAGACACACGGCTATTAAGTTACTACTTGCAATATGACTTGTACAGCCGGAGAATCCCGGCTGGAGACACAGTGACTTCTCTTGCGCCCACTGGCCCAGGTTCAGGTCCCCAGCTCACACAGGGCTTCCCAGGTACCGCTCTGGTCATTCCTGAGCACTGTAGGGTACTGTCCTGAACTCAAGCAAACCAAAGCACACGGCCCCCAGGTTGACCGGGGACAAGGTGCCATTTCTTTGGGCCATTCAAGCCAAACCTTGTCCACGCCGGATTGGCCTTTCTACTATTTTTCAGCCATTCGCTCGCTTCAGAATCAAGCACCAGGAGAAATCAGTGCGACAGCCCTGCCTCTGCTCTCCCTCCCTGGTGACCTCCATGAACTGACCTCCCCGAGGGCGACTCAAGGCCACAGTCTTACTGGGTTTCTCTCAACGACACACGCAGCATATGTGCTTTTATTCAGCTGCTTTGAGGCTTTTTCCCTTTTAGTCAAAAAAGAAAAAGGCCCCTTGCTCCCAAGGACCCCAAACACCAGGGCGTAAGGCAGCGGGTGCCCACTAGTCATGCATTCAGGATCCATAAATTTGCCTGCCCACTAAAATCTGTGATTCCGAAATAAACACTCGCCGTGTTTTCATGGTCACCACAAGCATGCACAAAACGGTGCGAAGTCTTTGAGTTACCCGATGTGTCTGCATGGCCAGATGACCAGCTGAGATCAGCCCCGGGACTCTGGACTTTCTCCCCGCTGGCTCGCACTGCAAACAGGAGTCCTTCCTGTGAGCCCGTAAGTGCCGGGTCTCCCGTGTCTTTGTGTCTTGGCGTGTGTCCCTGTACAGGAGGATCCCCAGCCCGAGGTGGCCATGCGGCCAAGGTGACCCCAGCGACAGCAGCAGCCAGAGTGACCCCAGGCCAGGCAGGGAAGTGCAGCCTTACTACGCCTAGAAGGCTCTGGTGCTCCCAGAGAAAATATGGGCGTGAGTTATAGGACTGTTGGTGAATTCCACGAGCATGAGTCCACTGTGGACATTAAACAAGATGTCTGGACGGGGCAGGGGAGAGAACCAACAAGCTGCAGGGCACACACGTCGCTGAGCTAATCCCCAGCACCGCAGGGTTCCCTGAGCACGGCCAGACAGTATAGGGCCCAGTAGGTCTGGATCACAGCCAGCTATGACCCCAACCCAGATAACATTGATTAAAATAAATATCCGTACACATAAATGTTTCTCATTGAAGGCTTGACGGAGCCTCACCCAGACTGTGCCTTAGGAAGAGAGGGTTTGGGGAGGGGGGTTGGTGTTTGGGGGCTACACGCAACAGTACTCAGGGGTTGCTCCCTGCTCTGCATTCAGGAATTTCTCCTGGTGGTGACGCTAGGGAGTGCCAGGGAATCGAACTCAGGTCGGCAGGCTCCTGGGCAAGTGCCTTGCCTGCTCCAGAAACGACGGTTTAGGCATTCGCCAACCCCGCGTACGCCCTTGAAGAACTTTGCAGAACAGAGTTCTGAGAGGGGCTGAAGAGACGGCATCACCCGAGCCCGGCAGGAGCGCACAGCCAGAAATGAGCCCTAAGGACCACTGGGTTTGATCCCAAAACAAACAAAAAATAACACTGTTCTGAGAATCAATACTTAGTAGCGCCTTCCATGTCTTACGGCTTCTTTAACATGCCCCAGATGTTCCTGCCAGCATAAAGGAAAGAGTTTGGTCATAGACTTCTGCCTCTCATCTCAGTGTTAGCAGTTGGTTATCTCCGCTGCTCACCCCTGACTGGCTGGCTGAGGGGCTTTTTAGGGGGGGGGTTGGGGTCATACCTCACGATGCTTGGGTGTGATACTCCTGGCTCTGTACTCAGGAGTCACTCCTGGTGGTGGTGGTGCTGGGGGACTATATGGGATGGTAGGGATTGAACCCGGGTCGGTCACATGCAAGGCCCTACCCCCTATGCTACTGCTCCAGCCCTTGGCTGGGTATTTTGTGGTCCCATTTCCCCCAAGTAAGTCAATTGTTTTTTCCTGATTACCATGTTCAGTGTTCAGCAGTTTCAAAGAGAAAGTGCTAGCAAAAATGATGTGAACTTTTTTTTTCTTTTTGGGTCACACCCGGCGATGCACAGGGGTTACTCCTGGCTCTGCACTCAAGAATTACTCCTGGCAGTGCTCAGGGGACCATATGGGATGCTGGGAATCGAACCCGGGTCGGCCACATGCAAGACAAACGCCCTACCCACTGTGCTATTGCTCCAGCCCCAAGTGATGTGAACTTTTTCCCAAAAAAATGTCCTGCAACTTTATATCATTAAAGGTTTTGAGCATATTAAAAAGTTCAAAATAATAATAAACAACCACAACTCTTGGAAGATGCTGCGCATGGAAGTGTGTCCAGCTGTGCGGAATGAGCAGAGGGAAGGGAAGGGAGCAGCGGAGGGGCTTCCCCTGCAGGAGAGGGGCGCAGCGAGGGGCACTGGGCGGGGAGGAGTGGGTCTCTACTGCATAAGGACATCTATCTTAGATGAGAGCTCAATTTGTCGCCGGTGTTTTGTCAAATCCAGTGTTGTGTCTGAGTTGAGAATTGTCCGGGGCTGTTCCCATGGCCGTCTGTGTTTTGGTCACCTTGTGTCGACTCAGCGTTTGAGGGTGTCTCAGGAGCCCAGTTCCATTAGTGATACTGTTTCTCGGGTTTGAGCTTCAAATAAACTATACACAAACACATTCTTGAAACTGGAGAATTGTCTGGTCTTCGTTTTCATGTCCCTGATGCACCTCACTTGCCCTCCCAGAGCGCGTGCTTTGCAATGCGAGGATAGTCTGCTGAGCGCTGTTGCCTTCGCTGACTTACATCAGCAAAGAGGCTTGACCAAGAAAAAGGAAGACAGGAAGGAGAAAGAGCTGGGAGCCCGGGCCAGAGTACTGCGGGGAGAGTTTCGCCTTGCAGGCAGCCGACCCAGATTTGATCCTTGGCATCTCATATGATCCCCTGAGCACTGTCAGGAGTGCAGAGCCAGGAGTAACCCCTGAGTATCTCAGGTGTGGCCTCTCCAGGAAGAAAGGGAGAAGACCTGAGACCTGGCTACCTTCATGATGGTGTCCTCTTAGAAATATATTGCAAAATGCAGACAACATATTTTTAGTGCTTGATTACAAATTATTTCTTGTTTGTTTGTTTGGGGGGGAGCACACCCAGCAGTGCTTGGAGCTTACTCCTGGCTCTGTGCTCAGGGATCATCCTGATAGGGCTCAGTGTGGCACTGGGTACCAAACTGAGGTGCCGTGTGCAAGGGAAGTGCCCTCCCTGCTGTAGTAGCTCTCAACCCCCACTATAAACAATTTGAACATGGTACTGTGTATCTCCTTGTCTATTTCCAGCTCTTCCATGTGCCTTACACCCACCTCCTCAGAGATTTGGGGGCTGGGGAATGGCTCCGTGGCCAAGTGTCTACCTTGCAAACCTGAGACTGTGGCTTTTAGCCCTGGCACCAGCCTATGTGTGCTGAGCACCATTCCTGACCAGCAAAGTGTTTGCCTTCCTGCACACTGCCACCCAGTGTGCTCTGGGCACCAAAGAGAGAAGTGTGCGAGCACAGTGACTGACCCCGAGGCCCCGGTGAACACACCGTGAGCACCACAACTAAGCATGACCACAGGACCACAGCAGCACAGGGTTCGGCTCCTGCCATACACACCCACATCCTGATTTTCCGCTAGCACTGCCCTGAGCAAGGCCAGGACTCACTCCTAACAACTGCTAGGGGTGGCCCCAAGCCCCCAAATCAATAGCCAGCCTTGACCTTCCATCTGCCCTCCCGTGGTCATCTTCCAGGGCCTCCTGCAGCACGTCCAGGGCATGGGCAGCATCGTGTGTAAAGACCCTGACTCTGGAGAGGGATGAACCTGGAACCCTACCCCGACGTCTCCCGAGAGCTGACCTCAGTAAGCCTTTTAATTTCCTTTCACTGGGGAGAGGGGGTTACACCCTGTGATGCTCAAGGGTTACTCCTGTTCTGCACTCAGGAATCATGCCTGGCAGTGCTTGGGGACCATATGGCATGCTGGGGATCGAACCCGGGTCAGTTGCATGCAAGGCAAATGCCCTACACGCTATACTGTCACTCCGTCCAGTCAATTAATTTCTGAGTCTCCGTTTTCTCCTAAGAGGGAAATGATGAGACAAATGCTGGGCACTCGTGCAAGACCAACCTCACACATGTGTTGTAGGGCGCCACAAAGAGGAGGCCGGAGGGACAGGGAGAACCAACAGCAGGGAGGTGCTTGCCTTGCATGCGGCTGACCCTCATTAGCTCTCCAGCCCCCCTTAGCACCCCCTGAACGTGCTAAGAGTGATCTCTGACCACAGAGATCTAAACATTTCTGGGTGTGCCTGCCCCTAAAGGGGGGATTGTGACAGGAAGTGGATGACTGCCTGGGGATAGTGGGGGTCGGGAAATGGATGCCAAGAATCTAGGAACATATGTGTGTGAGGTGTGAGTGTGTGTGTGCGTGTGTGTGAGTGTGCGTGTGTGTGAGTGTGTGTGTGAGTGAGTGTGTGTGTGTGTGTGTGTGTGTGTGTGTGTGTATAGTCTCTATCTTGTTGTTTTGTTTGTTTGGGGTCACACCTAGCGGGGCCCAGTGAGCTCAGTGTCCACTCTGGTTAACTCAGGGGATCCTATGTTATGCCAAAGATCGAACTCATTTCAGCCATGTGCAATGTAAGTGCCCTGCCCCCTGAACTAGCTCTCCAGCCCCAATGTCCTGTATCTTGGTTATGGTAGTAGTGATGTGGGTTTGTCAAAACACACCAAGGGGGCTAGGGTGATAGTACAGTGGATAGAGCATTTGCCTTTCATGTGGCTGACCTAGGATCAAATCAACCCCCAGGGGCTGGAGCGATAGCACAGCGGGTAGGGCGTTTGCCTTGCACGCACCCGACCCGGGTTCAAATCCCAGCATCCCATATGGTCCCCTGAGCACGGCCAGGGGTAATTCCTGAGTGCAGAGCCAGGAGTAAGCCCTGTGCATCGCCAGGTGTGACCCAAAAAACAAAAAACAAACAAAAAAAAAATCAACCCCCAGCATCCCATATGGCCCCCTGAGTACTACCAGGAGTAATTTCTGAGTGCAGAGCCAGGAGTAACCCCTGAGTATTGCTGAAAAGACAAAAACAAAAACAAAAAAACCAAACAAACCCAAAGAAAAACATTAAAATGCATTGAAATTTGGTGTGTGCTGGGGGGGGCAGGGATGGTGCTATTACATATGTAAATTTAATTACCCCCTCAATAATGTCACTGTCGCTATCGTCCCGTTGTTCATTGATTTGCTCGAGCAGGCATCAGTAACGTCTCCATTGTGAGACTTGTTACTGTTTTTGGCATATCGAATACGCCACAGCAGCTGCCATGCAGGCGAGATATCTTGATAACTTGCAGGGCTCTCTGAGAGGGGCAGAGGAATCGAACCCGGGCTGGCCGTGTGCAAGGCAGATGCCCTACCCGCTGTGCTATCGCTTCAGCCCTCCCTCAATAATGAGGTTAAACATTTGTTTCACAGGATTGGGAGATAGCACAATAGGTAAGCCGCTGACCTGGCGTGCAGCAGACCCCAGGCTAATCCCTGGTCCCACATGAGGTCCCCTGAGCACCTCCAGGAATGATCCCTGAGCACAGAGCCAGGAGTCAGCTCTGTGTAAAAAACTAAAGAGCGCCAAGGGGGCGCGTGCACTCGCAGGCTCTCCGGGCGGCTCTGTCTCACTGCCCGCGTTCGGTGCCCAGGAACCGCTGTGTGTGCCGTCGGTCGAGGGCAGGCGATGGAAGGAAGAAGGAAGAAGGCCAAACTGGTTGCTCGATCCGTTTATTTCATTCTCTCCCTCCGCTTCTCTCCCGCTCTCCTGGATCTCTCCCCGTGGATCTGCCCCGTGGATCTGCCCCGTGGATCTGGCTCGTGGATCTGGCCCCCAACCCACTCTCACAGCCTAGTTAAATCTCCACAGCATCAGGGGGTTGGGGCATACACATAGTTGTGGTCACCATCAATAGGGTAAGGTTCCTTTCCCCTAGGGGATGCTTCTCCTAGGACTTAATTCTCTTTCAGCAGGAGGATCCACCCAAGGGCGGAGTCCCATGAATGTGTTTCTCTTCTCCTCAGCCAGCAAACGTATAAGAATTCATAATATTAATTATTTTGTATGGACACAATAAGAGATGCATTAAAGCTTATAGAATTGCTCTCCTGGGGCCATCTCAATCTCAGACTACAGTGCTCAGGCCAGATCAGTCTTTCCTATCCCTGGCAGGGTCCCAGTCTCATAATTACTATTGGATCATGACAGCATTTGTCTATGATCAAGCTCTTAACTTATAGTTAAGAATTAGGCACTTTGGCCAGGCCCATCTCGATGCCAGGGTAGCACATAACTCACCGCTTGCCCTGGATCCTTCCTGTCCCAAGTCGGGGACCCTACTTTGGGGTGCTAGGAACTGAGGGCAACTGAGGCTTAAGTGGAGAAAGCAGAGGCCCGGGAGGGAATATTCGAGGCCAATTAATTCCCAAGTTATAAAAACATAATATTGTCTTCTTGTGTCTATACAAAACAGTCATAGCTTTAAAGTAAATTATTCAAAAGGCACAAGAAGAGGAGAAAGGCAATATTAACTTATATAACATAAATTCAGTATCCTAGGAAGGTCTGACCTTGCAAATTAGCAGAGTCAGATTAAGGGAAAGCCTCGGATTAACTCTTTTGGGGAAGAGAGCATGGAGAAGTGATTATAGCTAAACAAAGGGATGGGAGAGATTCGGGAACACCTTGATGGGTGAGAATGGGGTAAGCCTAAACTCTGGGTAAAACCGGGACAAGCTACTTGTGGCAAGGAGGGAAAGGACAAAGTAATGTCATCCTACAGCTCTGAGAACAACTGGGTGTGGCCCATAAAAACAAAAACAAAATATTTTTTATAGGGAACATTCCCAGACATTATCAGGGCTAAGAGGTGTGGGAGTGGAAGCCGCAGGGCCTCCACAGAGCCTAGTCTTTACTCTTTGGTTGACGGGGATGTCTTCAAACCTGGCGAATGGGGGTCGCTCTGGCAGTGGCCCGGGGCCCGTGCAGCAGTGCACGTGGTGCAGCCCACCGAGCTCTCTCTCCAGGCCCGCTAGACTTGATTCTTTTGCGGGAGGGCGGGGGCAGGGGTTGGGCAGTGCTCAGGGCTTTCTCCTGGCTCCTCCCTCAAGGGTGCCTCTTGGCAGGCCTAGGAGACCTTACGTGGTGTCAGGGACCCAACTCAGGCCGGCTGCAGCAAGAGCAAGTCCCTCCTGCCCACTGGACTATCTCTCAAGCCCTAATCTTTATCCTTTGCCTTTTTTTCATTTTTCTATTTTGTTTTGTTTTTAAGTTTTTTGGCCACACCCAGTGATGCTCAGGGGTTACTCCTGGCTCTGCACTCAGGAATTACATCTGGTGGTGCTTGGGGGACTATACGGGCTGATGAGGATCAAACCTGGGTCAGCAGCATGCAAGGCAAATGTCCTTCCTGCTAATCTTTATTCTTAAGGAAGATCATTTGGCCAGCTAAAAGTCAGAGGTTTTGTTACCATGAACAAAAGAAATGCTGGACATGGGCATAGGTGACAACTGACCTCTGGGGCCAGAGAGATAGTTTCATAAACTGAGTGCTTGCTTTGCAAGGGGAGGCTGGGGCAAGCCTCCAAACCACATGTTCTTGGGCCCGACCAGGAGCAACCCCAAGCACAGAGCCAGGAGCACTGACCGAGCACTGCCAAACAAAACTCAGCCAGACCTATACCTAAACAGCTGATCTCTGGCCCAAACCCCATCCAGTAATGGAATATTCCATATGTAACTGTGAAGAAGTGGGAAGTGCCCAAATTCATAATACATGTCCTTGCCATGATCCTTTCAAAATGGTGACGCGTGGGGCCAGAGAGCTCGAAAGAGGCTAAAACGCGTGCCTTGCCCGCAGCTGGCCCTGGCTCATGCCCTGCACCGCACATGATGCCCGAGGACAGCCAGGGTCACTCCTGAGCACAGAGCTAGGAGCAGCCCCTTGACACCACCGGCGTAGGAGCCTCCCCAAGTGATTATATTTATTTGTGATTCTTGGAATGGAAACAACTCAATCGTCCATTGTTAAATGAGGAAAAACAGGCTACCAAAAATCATGGGACAGGGACGGAGCAGCCTCAGCAATGAGAAAGTCACCTGGCATGTGTGAGCCCGGTTTTGGTGCCAGGAGTCAGCCCTGGCGCGCGCGCACACACACACACACACACACACACACACACACACACACACACAAGAACTATGCTACAGAGAGGTACGAGCTAGCAATGATGCAACCTCTGGCAGAAAGCCCTCTGGACTTAGTCCCTATAATACTAAAATACAGAAATCTAGAACCTCACGGCCCCTACTGTGGCCACATGACCTCATATCTCCTCATTCTCAGCAATGGAAAACAAATTATCAAATGCTTCTTTTCCAGCAGATCCGACTCTGGGGGGGAAACTCCAAACAATAATAATGAGGGTTTTTTTGTTTGTATGTAATCAAAGTAAAGAGAAAGTAAAGTGAAATTTACCAACTATACAGGCTGGGTGGGGGGCTGGAGGGTGGCGGGTGGGTGGGTGGGAGGTTTACTATGGTTCTTGGTGGTGGAATATATGCACTGGTGAAGGGATGGGTGTTCGAGCATTATGTAACTGAGACTTAAGCTTGAAAGCTTTGTAACTTTCAACATGGTGATTCAGTAAAAAGAATAAATTAAAATTAAAAAAAGAACTATGCTACAAAATGATATATACATAAATGATACCTGCATGTGTATGGAGTCTATCATGTCTATATATGTAAAATCTGAGAATCTGGCTATACTAAAAGCATTCCTCTCTGGAGTAATAGGATTACATCACATGAATTCAATTTGGTTTATGCCATTTTTTAAAACAAATATCAGTTTCCTATTTATGAGCAGAGAACAAAAAAAACTAACCAAATTTTCACTTAGAAAATGTGGGCCTCTATGTCTCTCTGGCACTTTTTCTTTTCTTTTTTTGTCTTGGGGCCACAGTCAGTGGTAGTCAGGACTTACTCCTGGCAAGGTTTGGGGGACAATAAGGAGTGCTGGAGGTCGAACCCAAGTTGGCCAGGTGAAAGGCCTTACCCACTGTACTATTGCTCCAGCTTCCCGGGCACTTCTGAGAGGACCTGATAGGTGACTTGCTGTTCCCAGGGGCCCTGGGCAGTGGTACCCCACTCAAGTAGGGGCTCTTGAGCCCAGACTGAGGAGAGAGGCTGTGATGGGCATGACCAAAGAAGCCGGTCAACTCTGGTTTCCAGATGGGTTGTCAATGGGAGGCCTTTGATGGAGCACTGAGGGTGTGGGCAGGGGAGAGTAGGAAGAGGAGGAGGAGGAAGGGAAAGAGAGAGAAAGAGAGAGAGAGAGAGGAGAGAGGGAGAAAGAAGAGGGAGGGAGAGGGAGGAGGAGAGGAAGAAAGAGACAGGAGAGAGAGGGAGAAAGAAGAGGAGGGAGAGGGAGGGAGAGACAGAGGGAGGGAGGAAGGAGAGGGAGGGTGAGGCAGGAGGGAGAGAAAGGTAGAGGGAGGAAGGAGAGGGAGAAAGAGAGAGGAGAGAGAGGGAGAAAGGAGAGGGAGGGAGAGACAGAGGGAGGGAGAAGGGAGAGGGAGGAGGAGAGGGAGAGAGGGTGAGGCAGAAGGGAGAGAAAGGTAGAGGGAGGAAGGAGAGTAAGGGAGAGGGAGGGAGGGAGAGAGAGGGAGAGGAAGGGAGGAGGGACAGGGAGGGAGAGGGAGGAGGAGAGGGAGGAGCTAGTGCTAGAGGAGGGAGCCAGGATTCCAGCTCCCCTGGCGCTGTCTCTGACATGCAGGTGGGCAGGTGGGTGGGTGCCCTGCCCCTCCCACACAGAGGTGGTTCTCCCACGGTTGCTCTTGGCTGCCCCTGGCACGGCATTGGCCCTTGAGGGCTCCCAGCGCCTGCCCCACACCTTTGCCAATAGTTGTTTTTCACACTCTTCTCACATTACTTCATGTGTGCACGCCCTGGGTTTCCTGCTGGGATCTCGCCAGCCCAGGGCTTGGGGGTGAGACGGGGAAGGACAGGAGGGAAAGCAGGCCAAAGCCATGGCAGGAGGCTGAAGAAGCCGTCCAGCAGTTTCTGAAATAAAAGCCATGGCTAAGGGTGCTGTGGAGGTTGGCGGGGTCTTCTCGGTAGGCCCTGACTGCCGCTGGGCCTTGGGCTGGAAGCTCCGACGACACTTAGTTCCAGACCATCAGCCCATAGGAGAGCAGACATGGTAATATAGCGTATTCTTGTATTCTACTTGAAGTATTCTCGAGTACATTTTCTTCTCCCTTGGGGTCAGGGAGCATACCCCGTGGTACTGAAGGCTGACTCCTAGCTCTGTGCTCAGGGATCACTGGCAGTGCTCAAGGGATAATATGTATTGCCGGGAATCAAACGTGAGTGGGCACTTGCAAGGTGAGCACCCTACTCTCTGGACTATCTCTTCAGCACTTTGGAAGCATGTTTCATCTTTATAGATAGGATCATTTCCAAAATGTAAATAAAAAAGTTTTTTTAATAAACAATAGCACTGTAGCACTGTTCTCCCATTGTTCATCAATTTGCTCAAGCGGGCACCAGTAACATCTCCATAGTGAGATTTGTTACTGTTTTTGGCATATCGAGTACGCCACGGGTAGTTTGCCAGGCTCTACCATTTGGGCGGGATACTCTCGGTAGCCTGCCAGGCTCTCCGACAGGGACGAGGAATCAAACCCGGGTCAGCCGCACGCATGCAAGGCAAATACCCTACCCGCTGTGCTATCGCTCCAGACAATAAAGTAATAATAATAATAATAAAAGCAGAGGGGGCTGAGAAATAGTATGAGGGCTAAGAGTTGATTCTTGCCTGGTGTACAGCAAACCTGGGTTTGATCCCAGTACCACATAAGAGCCCCCAAAACTGCCAGGTTGGCTCAAGTCTCCTCTCCCACACAAAAAAGTATGAGGGGCTGGAGCGATAGCATGGCGGGTAGGGCGCTTGCCTTGCACACAGCCAACCTGGGTTCGATTCCCAGCATCCCATATGGTCCCCGAGCACCGCCAGGGGTGATTCCTGAGTGCAGAGCCAGGAGTAACCCCTGTGCATCGCTGGGTGTAACCCAAAAAGAAAAAAAAAAGTAAAGAAAATAGAGCAGCTTTGGGGACAAGGGAGGAGAGCTCAGGATGAGCTCTCTATGATCTTTTACTTTTTTTTGGGAGGTGTTTAAAAAAATTTATTTCTATTTTTTAATTATTTTTTTAATTTTTTTGCTTTTTGGGTCACACCCAGCAATGCACAGGGGTCACTCCTGGCTCATGCACTCAGGAATTACTACTGGCAGTGCGCAGGGGACCATATGGGATGCTGGGATTTGAACCCCGGTCGGCCGCGTGCAAGGCAAACGCCTTACCCTCTGTGCTATCACTCCAGCCCCTAAAAATTTTTTTTGTGTGTTTGTTTTTATTTTAGGGCCACATCCAGCAGGGCTCAGGGCCTACTCTTGGCTCTGTGCTCAGGGATCATGCTGGCAGGCTCAGGGGATCATATGTGGGGCCTGGGGCCCAGCCCGTGTCAGCCGCATGCAAGGCCAGCACCCTCCCCACTGCACTAGCCTCCAGTTTGACTGGGACCCTCTGGCACCAGGTAGGAAGAAGAGAACTAGGTGAGAGGCTGTGGGGCAGGAGCTCAGTGAGGCTGGGAAGAGATAAGGAAAGAGCTTGGCGGGAGGAATAGGGCGCAGGTGAGAATCGGGCCAGGCGGAACCAGCCACACGGTGAAGAAATCTCATCGTTCAGTCCAGGTGAATAAATAGGTAGTAACTCCCATGAAAGTGAGTGAACAGATGCTTGCGTGCGTACACACACACACACACACACACACACACACACACACACACACACTCTCACACACACACCTCTCACACAGAACACACACATGCTCACACACACCTCTCGCACAGCACACACACACTCACACACACTCACACACACACCTCTCACACAGCTCACACAGACATATACACACACCTCTCATACTAGCACACATAGACACACACACACACACACACACACACACACACGCCACGTTTCACTCCACATACCAAGACAGCTGAGTCACACTCACCACACAGGCAGCCCCTCGTCATGCCCACACCACACGCAAAGGCGGGGAAGCCTTCCCTTTGCCAGGGCACTGTCCAGTGGCCAGTGTTGCACTAAGCCAAGAGGAACCAGGTGAGAAAAGCCTGATTCTGTGTCCTCAGGCCTTCTCGGTGCTGAGGGCACAGTGCCCTCCTGGTGCAGTGTGCCTCTATGAGCAGATCTGAAATGGCTGCATCTCGCGGCTCTCGCCCCCGGTGCCCAGCGGGCTGATGGCTTGTGGGACTCAGGAATCACTCGCTCTGATCAAACCCAGTCAGCCACCCCCTGCCAAGAGAGATAGAATGGATGGAATCGCATGTGACCAATCCCAGTTCCATTCTTGGCAGCACGGGCTCTCCCAAGCACGCCAGGAGCAACCTCGAGCACAGAGCCAGGAATAGTCCCTGAGCACTGGGTATGCATCCCCGCCCCCGCCCAGAGAGAAAAAGAGAAGAAATCAAACTCTGGGTGCTCCTGAAGACCGCCCCTGGCCGTCACAACTAGAATACCTACACTATAATGATATATTCTATTTTTTTTTTTTTTTTTTTGCTTTTTGGGTCACACTGGCGATGCACAGGGATCACTCCTGGCTCTGCACTCAGGAACTACCCCTGGCGGTGCTCAGGGGACCATATGGGATGCTGGGATTCGAACCAGGGTTGGCCGCGTGCAAGGCAAACGCCCTACCCGCTGTGCTATCGCTCCAGCCCCTATAATGATATATTCTAGAGTGAAAACGAACCACCGCTACGTCATCCAATGTGTATGGATATTTATAACATAATGTTGAGTAAAGAAAAAGCACCAGACCTCCACATATGTGTGTGATAGAAACTCTTTATAAAAAGCTCAGACACATCTGCAATTAAACCCTACAATGAGAATGTAGCTCAGGGCCCCTAGTGATAGTACAGTGGGGAGGGAGTTTGCCTTATACATAGCCCACCTGGGTTTGATCCCCTGTACCCGATATGGTTGCCTGAGTCTGCCAGGAGTGATCCCTCCCTGAGAGTAGAGCCAGGAGGAACCCCTGAGCATCACAAGGGATAGCCCCCCTACGCCCCGCCCCAAAAGAGGAAAGGGAAAAAGGAAGGAAGAAAGTAGGAAGGGAGGAAGGAAGGAGGGAGAGGGAGAGAAACTTAAAAAAGAAAGAGGGCGGGCCAAGTGATAATACAGCATGTAGGGCACTTTCCTTGCAGGCAGATGGCCCAAGTTCAATCCCCAGCATCTCAGATGGTCCCCAAAGCTCACCAGGAGTGATTCCTGAATGCAGAGCTAGGAGTAGCCCCTGAGCACCACTGGGTGTGGCCCTTAAAAGCAAAAAGAAAAAGGAAGAAAGGAAGGAAGGAAGGAAGGAAGGAAGGAAGGAAGGAAGGAAGGAAGGAAGGAAGGAAGGAAGGAAGGAAGGAAGGAAGGAAGGAAGGAAGGAAGGAAGGAAGGAAGGAAGGAAGGAAGGAAGGAAGGAAGTTAGTTCAGTGGCAGGTGCACATGTGAAGTCTTTGGTTTGATTCCAGCACCACAAATAATAATGATGATGACAGCCACTAGAACAATATAGGGACACATACTTATAGACTAGAAGCATTCCCCTCTTCTTTTATTGTGTTTGCTCCAGTGTCTAGGGTGTATATTTGGTTGCGATGTTCACCGGGGTTGGCGTTTGTTTTGGTGCTGGAGGTGAGAGCGGCCCTGCTAAGGTCTCCACTGGCTGCACAACATGGTACAAGGAAGGCAGGCCCTCTCTCACTGAGCCACATCCGGGGCCCTAAAGAAAACCCCTATTAAATGGCTGGAGAGAAAGTACAGTGAGTTAAGGCTATTTCTGCCTGCCACTGGCCCAGGTTAGATACCTGGCACAATATAGGGTATTGCTGAAGCTGTCTATAGTACGGTGGGTAAGGCGCTTGCCTTGCACACAGCCAACTGGGGTTCCACATAGTCCCCCAAGAGCTGTTAGGAGTAATTCCTGAAAAACCAAAACCCACCAACAGAACAGAGGGGGGTGGAGTGGTGTGGCCCCAGGGGGAGTCCAGAGAGGTTTTGTTGGTCTCACTGTTAATAGCTTTTTCTCTTCTCGGTGGTGAGTTCACAACCCAATAGCAGGCCAGTCCTGGACCACTGATGAGTCAGTCAGCAGTCAAGGATTATGATTGATCCAATTGTGTCCATCGGATGTGCTGTTACAATAAATGAAAATAAAGACTGCCCTCTCAGCTTGACCCTAGATCTTATTTTTGCACTTCCTCTTACAGAGGTTCCGAGGGTCACTGCAACCTTGCTCTTGGCAATCGGGGTTACTAGCCCAGGCTGGGCAGGAAATGAAGTGGGGAAGAGGCCGTATCTGCTCTGACACTCTTCTCGATAGGGCCTTTGTGGTGAGGGTTTCCAAGAACCAGCAGGCAGTTGGAGGAGCTGAGCAACATTTACAAGAAATGTCCCCCCGCCTGCCACACCCCTAGCCACCCGCCCTCCCTTCTCCCTTTACGCCTCCTCCTCTTCCTCCCCACTCAGGCCCGAGAAGGGCAAACACAGAATATTTCCACAGAGTTGAGGTGTTTACTGACTGAAATCCGGTGGGGGGCCGAGGGGACCAGCCAGAATCCTGGGTGCTGAGGGAAGGCTGGGGAGAACTGACCCCTGAACATGTATACAGAGGCAGCAGGCAGAGTGGACTGCTGGGTCCAGTCTGACCTGGACACTTCTTCGGTGCTGAACCTTTGACCTGGTCACTACCGCTCCACACCTCAGTTTTATGAGCATTGAGGGACGCGGTTGAACCCGGGAGCCAGGATCCAGTATGAGGGTCAGCAACTTTTTCTGTAAAACAACAGATGGTTGGACTGGAGAAGAGTATAAAGCTTGAAGTGCCTGCCTTGCACGTGGCCAGCCCAAGCTGGGTCCCAGCATCACATAGAGCGTCCGCCGCACCCGCCACCCCAGACCTGCAGGAGTCATCCCTGAGCACAAAGCCAGGAGTCAGCCCTGAGTACCTCCCAGGGTGACCCAGTTGCCCCCCTCCCCTGAAAAAAAAAAGGGAGCCAAATAGTAATTTTTTTTCCTTCTGGCCACTGGGTCTTTGTTGAACCATCAACTTTCCATTAGGGAGGAAACAACCACAGACATTTCATAAATGAGTGAGCTTTATTCGTGGAAACTCATCATTGAACTTCATGTGTTTTGTTTTGTTTTGTTTGTTTTGGGGCCACACCTGGCAACACTCAGGGCTTACTCCTGGCTCTGCACTCAGGAATCACTCCTGGTGATGCTCAGGGGACTATAGGGAAGGCTGGGGATTGAACCCAGGTCAGCTGCATGCAAGGTAAACGCCCTCCCCACTGTATTATTGATCCAGCCCCCAAATTCACATGTTTTACATATTATAAAATATAATTTTCATTTGGTCTTTTTTTCTTTGGTGATTGGTTACTATTCAGCTGTGCTCGAGGCTTACTCCTTGCTCTGTGTTCAAGAGACCATATGTGATGTTGGGGATTGCACGCAAGGCAAGCGTCTCTGTGCCATCTCTGTGGCACATCATTTGCTTGCTCCTTCCTTCCTTCCTTCCTTCCTTCCTTCCTTCCTTCCTTCCTTCCTTCCTTCCTTCCTTCCTTCCTTCCTTCCTTCCTTCCTTCCTTCCTTCCTTTCTCTTCTTTCTTCCTTTCTTTCTTTCTTTCTTTCTTTCTTTCTTTCTTTCTTTCTTTCTTTCTTTCTTTCTTTCTTTCTTTCTTTCTTTCTTTCTTTCTTTCTTTCTTTCTTTCTTTCTTTCTTTCTTTCTTCCTTCCTTTGGTAATGGGGTACATCCAGCAGTGTTCAGAGCTATGTGCTCAGGGATCACTTGTGACAAGTTGAGGAGACCATATGGAGTGTGGAAGATTGAACCCAGGTTGGTTGAGCTCAAGGCAAATGCCCTCCTTGCTATACTATCAATCCAGCCCCATTTGCTCCTTTTTTTTTTTTTCATTTAAAAAAACTTAAGAAGAGGTATGGCAAGATAGTACAGTGGGAAGGGCACTTGCCTTGCATACGGTCAACCCAGATTTGATCCCTGGCACCCCGTATGGTTTCCTGAATGCCGCCAGGTGTAATTCCCGAGTGCAGAGCCAGGAGTAAACCCTGAAATTGGGTATAACCCAAAAATGAAAATGAAAAAATAAAAAAACCTTGGGGCCAGCGAGATGGTGCTGCTGGTAGGCACTTGCCTTGCTCATGACTGGCTCAGGTTCGAGCCCTGCCTGAGTGACCTCTGAGCTCAGAGCCAGGAGTTAGCCTTGAGCACCTCTGTGTGTGGCCTCCACATCACAAAAAGAAACGAATAATACAACCTAGCTCTGTCTTGTCGCCCACAGCCAACCCTAAGGTGGACCCGCCTGTCAGCAGGCTGCAGCTTGAGGCTCCCTGAGTCGCCGGGTAGATGGAGGGGTGGTGGGAAACATTAGTCCCAGTGGGGTTACTCACTGTCTCTGCAGATTTTATGCTTCATTTTTATAGGTGAACAAATGAGGGCTCATCCTAGAATCCTCCTCTTTGAAGCCTCCCCAGATCAGTCAAAGAGAGCAATGATTTCATTTGCTTGCCTCCAATACAGTAAGAAAAGGTTTTGGGCTTTGGGGCCACACCCAGCGACACTCAGGGCTTATGCCTGGCTCTGCACTCAGGGATCACTCCTGGCAGAGCACTGAGCCAGGCGAAGTTCCTGAGCACTGAGCCAGGAGTAGCCCCTGAGTACCACCATGTGTGCCACTAAATAAAAAGTACCCCCAACTAAATAAAAAGTATCATGATCAGGCTGGAGCAATAGCACAGCGGGTAGGGCGTTTGCCTTGCATGCGGCTGACCCTGGTTCAATCCCCAGAACCTCATATTGTCCCTCAAGCCCCGCCAGGAAGAATCCTTGAATGCACAGTCAGCAGTATGACCTGAGCACTGGTGGGTGTGGCCCCAAAACAGAAGAGAATAAGGCAAACACTTTAGTCTTCACCCTCTGGAGTATAAAATTGAGCACTGTCCAAACCATTGGGACCCTCCCCCATCTTTAACACCCCTTCCCTGCCACAGAGGCCAAAGCCTCTATCCTGGCTCAAGGAATTTATCACCCAGTACTTCTTATCATTTGACTGCATGTGCATATGCATTTGCAAACAGTGGACAGGATGGTGTTTGTCTGGACGTAAGTACAGGTCCTTAATTCAATAATCCAATCAATGAGTGTGTCTATTTAGGCATTAATCTATTTAGAGGCTAATCTCCAGAGATCAGTCCTACAGGTGCAGCAGCTGCCCAGGGCGGCCCTGTAAGGGCGGGGGAGAATGGTGCCCAGGCTGCCCCACTCTCCGCTTCGTCCATCGCTCCCGTTTCTGCAGTCTCTCGGTCATGTTACAACTCCCTTTCCACACTAGATTTCTTGTTTTGGTTGGGGGGGGGGGGCAGCACGCTTAGTGGTGCTTAGTAGCTACTGCCAGCGCTGCTCCTGGCAGCTCTCGGGCTGCTGGGCTAGAACCCTGGCCTCCCACATGCAAAATGTGCCCGCCCCTTTTCAACAGCAAACCATAAGAGAAAGCACAAAGATGTGGAAGAAATGGGATCATCAATTTTAGCACGCAGGCAAATTTACCGCTGCAGAACCCTTGAACTAAGAGCATGAATTGCATTAGAACATAGATTTTGAACTGCTCACAAGAGGCTAAAAATGATCCTTTACCCTTTCCATACCAACCCTCGTATCTTGCACCCCAAAGTAACACTATTTCTTTCTTCAGCAGTAACCTTCCTTCAGCCCCAGCAGTGTCTCAGCAGAGAATGGGGAAACGACCAGAAACTCACTTCCAGGGAACAGAGGGTGGGGTTTGTGAGATTTCGTTAGAAGTTTGGAGCAACTTTTAATTGTTCAAGAGTCAACTTTACTGGAAAGAAGGAGGCCTGCAACCCTCACGGTCCGAGAGGCTGGGAGTTTGTGTGCTTTTACGGGAAGCAGGGGGTGGGGAGAGAGAAAAGGGGAACTTAGAAACCAGACCCCACAACCAAGAATCCTGGCTTCCTCTCCCTCAGCCACATTGGGCTGAGCCAAGGCTTGGGGTCTAGTCCAGGTATGCTCGAAGCGTCAGGAATTGTGATCCAGACCCTCAAGCAATCTGACAAGTATCTGGGCTGTGTCCTGCGGCTGTGTGCACCGGGCAGGAATGCGTGTGCCCACTGGGAGGGCAGTCTGTCTCATCCTGCTGCCAACACAGCTGTGGACATGCATAAGGCCCTGAGTTCAGTCCCAGGTACCACACACCCATTGAAGAGTAGAACATGCTCTCATATTCCGGCTATGTGTTCTAAGGAATTCCTGGGGTCTACCACCCAGTTTAAAGTCTCAGGAACGGACAAGAGACTTAAACACATTCCTGCAAAGAAACCGCAGACTGAAAACACTAATTATCCCAGCACAAGCAGTAGGTAAATCTACAGGCTAAAATTTTACCTACTTCCAGGATAAGCCTTTGTCTTGGTCACGGGGGTAGGAACTGTCAAAGTCAACCCATTCCCACCCTTTGGCTTTTGTTGATCAAACCCTACACAAGTGTCAAAGAAATTTAAGTCAGGGGCTGGAGTGATAGCACAGCGGGTAGGGCGTTTGCCTTGCATGCGGCCAACCCGGGTTCGAACCCCAGCATCCCATATGGTCCTCTGAGCACGGCCAGGAGTAATTCCTGAGTGCAGAGCCAGGAGTAACCCCTGTGCATCGCCGGGTGTGACCCAAAAAGCAAAAAAAAAAAAAAATTTAAGTCAGGAGTTAATACAGGTAGTTTTTTGGTAAATTTGACATAAACGGAGTATTTTTCTAAATGGCTTACTAGTGACAAGGAAAACTTCAATTGCTCCTCAGTAGGGCCACGCCCAAGAACTTTCTACAACTGCAGAAATGGTCTATATTCTGTCACTAGCCCCAAGCTGTCTTATGTGCTACTAGGGATCCAACCAGGTGTCCCACACGTGAGAGAAGTCTTCTATGCTGAGTTACTGTCCTCCATAAATAGCTATTAAAATTTCGACATGGCTGGTACAACTGTGTGACATTAACTCAGTTCTGGGGTTGGTGTGGGCCAAGGCCCCTCACGCTCCACCTTGTCCACAGCAGACCGGCCTGAAACCTTAGTCATCCAGTCACTTCAGAAAGATGACACTGCCAGGACCACTCCAGGAAGCCGGGTAGGCTCTGTTCTCTATACATACTATGGGGGACTCCTGCCCTAAGTCTGCAACAAGTACACAATTGAGTTGACATTTACATAGAACACACTTGGAAACCACAGGTTAAGACAAAAGGTTTTTATTAAAAAAAACGCCAAGTATAAAAAAAAAAATAAGATCTCTTTTATTCCCCTGTACAGTATTTCACTCTGATAAAACCAGCAGGCTACATGCTGCTCTAAACAGCCCCAGAGGATCCGGAAGGCACCGTCCGAACGGCCTTTCATACAGCTATCCGATATACACAAGTCAGGGATGCCTCCCGCCTCCCTCGGGCCCTCAGGGAAGCAGGCCAGGACCCCACAGCAGTCAGGGGGCTTCAGCAGCTGTCCTGCCTGAGTCCTGTCACCCTACGAGCAAGCTTTTGCAGCCCTCCCCCCAAAGATCCCCAAAGTCAGAGGAGGAAAGAAAGAAAAGACGGCGGCAGGCGTGGAAGCGGAAAGCAGGAAGGGAACCAAATAAATAAATAAATAAATACATTAACATTGACCTCAGGTTAGAATGCGCACCTCAAAAAGGAAAAAAAAGAGAAAAAGATTCAGGCAAAATAACTTAAAAAGGCATAATGAAAAAAAGAAAAATTAGATCTACTACAATCCTTTTGTACACTACCATGCCAACTGTACACACATTTACAGTTTTTCTGTGGATTTGCATTGTTTGTGCATTTTTGTGTGTGAGGTCTTGGCTTTGAAGTTACATAAAAACCAAAAAAAAAAAAAAAAAAAAGGAAGACCAGTTCACTCAGAGTTTTACTGAAGGAGGCAGAAAACGGGCAGGTGGCTCAGTGTTTGGCCCTGTAGCCTCGTCCATGGCACCTTTCGTATAAAGGAGGGAGGGAAGGAGGGAGGAGGGCAAGAAAAACAGGGAACCAAACCCAGGCAGATTTTTTGGAGAAGCAGCAGGTAAAAGAGGCAAGTTCAAGTATTTCTCCCAGCACAGCCGGAGTCCCCACAGAAGGCACTCAGAGAGTCGGAAGAGGTGACAGGGACTTAGAATGGTGCTAGTCCTACCCCACCCCAACCCATCACCCCCCACCCCACCCGACCCGACCCGACCCGACCCCTGGCCACAAATCAGCAGAACTTGTGATGAAGGGCACAGTCCCACAGCAGGGTTCGGACCCACTCCCCCCACCCCCCACCCCGGGATTTTGCCAGTCCAGCCACACTGGACACCTAGGAGAGCATCTACGAGTGGGGGCCTGGACACCTGGCGCCGTCTCCTCCCCACCCTGGTGGGAGGAAGCCTCCAGGGGCCTGGGGTCTGGAATGAGTTTTGAATATTGTTCCTGTATCAAGCACTGTCCTGCTTGGCGAGAAGTGTCACTGGTAACTGAGGGAGCTGGGAACTGGAGACTCCCCTTCCTGGGGCACTGGGCAGGAAGAGGAGGGCCTGCTGAAGAAGCTGCTATTTGCTGGGCCCAGGAGACAGGCTGTGGAGATGGATCTCCGCCGTTTCCTGAGGCAGAAGGACATCTTGCATCCATGGATGGTTCTGAATTTCTTCGAAGGACGGCCGATCAGATGGTCTCAGGGACAAGCACCATCTAATGAGATGCTGACACTCTACAGAAACAAGATCAACAAAGTTACCTATGACTCAATATGATTTCGAAACGTAAAGGCCTTCCCAAGGGCCCAGTCTGGGGTCTCAGAGACCTAGGCACCTTCTCACACTCCTAAGGCTTCAATGGGAAGGTGTTACCTATTCTCCAGTCTGCTTTCAGCTTTTTTTCCTTCCTTTTTGGGTCACATCGGGCAATGCAGAGGGGTTACTACTAGCTCTGCACTCAGGAATCACCCCTTGAGGTGCTCAGAGGACCATATGGGATGCTGGGAATCGAACCCAGGTCAGCTGGGTGCAAGGCAAACGCCCTACCCGCTGTGCTATTGCTCCAGCCCCTGCTTTCAGCTTTAAAAAAAAGAAAAAACTCCCCTCTTAGCCCTGTGGTTTTTAAACTTCAGTAGTCAGGGCCTTTCCCATGACACCCACACACCAGAAATAGGAAGCGTGATGACAAGGATCCTGATGAGACATCACTGAGCGTGATGAGGTGATTCAACTACAATTCACCTACCAACCGACAAATAGGAACACCGCCCACAAGTGAGCTCACTGGAACCGCATTATTTAGAAGCTACCCAGGGGAGCCAAGGCGGAAGTGCCCTCAGCTCCACCCCGGCCTGAAGACCAGGGGTGCAGGGACCAGAGTATGTGTGTGTGTGTGGGGGGGGTTGTGTGTGTGTGCACTTAAACTTATGCGAGGAGCCTGTCGTCTGAACATGCTCAAGACCTCACACTCCCCTCACATGTAAGCCATGCACACCCAGGCCTGAGCCAAGGGCACGGCCTCCGGGGGAGGGAAGGGGGCCACGGCCAAAATCCCACCCTCCAGGAGTCTCCTCGAAAGGGGCTTCCTGGATTACCTGAAGAGACCCTCTGTCTGAAGAACACCTGGCCCCTGATGATCTCCTCGTCGTGCTCAAAGGGAATATCTCCGCAGACCATGTCGTACAGTAGAATCCCCAGGGACCAGACGGCGGCCGACCTGCCGTGGTAGCGATGGTAGCGGATCCACTCAGGAGGACTATACACTCGGGTCCCTGGCGCCGGGGGGAATACAAGGGGCAGAAAACACACTTTCAGCCAAGACAGGCCACCCCCAGACCGGCCAAAGAACCTCTGCAAAACCCAGCCCCGTGCCCGCGCCAGCCCAGCGGGCGCGCCGGGCCTCCAGTCCCGGCCCCGCGGCCCGCGGCAGCACGCAGGGCAGGACGCAGGGCAGGACGCAGGGCAGGACGCAAGGCCGGACGCAGGCCAGGGGCGCGGGCCTCCCCGTGGGCGCCCGCCCGGCCACCCCCGCCCCCGCCCGCAGGCTGGGCGCACCACGTGATTCCTGTTTACAAACTTTGGGTTGTAAAACCCGCGCGGGCGCTGCCGCGGGGGCTCGCCAGGGGGCAGCAGCGGCCTAGGATACCCGGCCGGGCCGGCCGGCCATTAGCTGCTCGATACAAAAAGGCAGCGCCGCCGGCCGCGTCCTCCAAGGGCGAGGGAACGCGAGCCGCCGGCCAGCCGGCGGGCGCTCCGACGCGGACAGGGTGCGCCCCCCACCCCAGGGCGAGATGCAGCCCCCGGCTCCGGGCAGGGTGCACTCCCCGGCCCCGGGGTGAGACCCCCCCCGATAAGATGCTCCCCCCACACCCCGGGCAGGGTGCTCCCCCACCCCAGGGCAAGGTGCCCCCACCAGGCCCCGGGATAAGATGCTCCCCCCACCCGGGCAGGGTGCGCCCCGGGCAGATACCGCCCGCCCCGGGCAGGCTGCCCCCTCTCCCTGCTCATCCCGCCCGGCGAGCTCTGCTTTCCCAACACGCGTCCCCGCTCGCGCCGACACGCACACGCGGCGCCGGCGGGGTGAATCACTGAGCGCGGCGCCCGCGCCGGCGGCTCCCGCACACGCCGCCCCCAAACGACCTCTGGGCGCTGCCCGCGGCCGGCTCACCGTCGAAGTCCGTGTAGACCGTGTCCTTGAGCAGCGCCCCCGAGCCGAAGTCGATGAGCTTGAGCTCGCCGCGGCGCAGGTCGATGAGGATGTTCTCGTCCTTGATGTCGCGGTGCAGCACCCCGCAGCTGTGGCAGTGCCGCACGGCCTCCAGCACCTGCCGGAAGAAGCTGCGGGCCAGCTCCTCCTGCAGCGCGCCGCGCTCCGTGATGAAGTCGAACAGGTCCTGCACCGGCTCGGGCCGCTCCAGCACCAGCACGAAGCTGTCGGGCCGCTCGAACCAGTCCAGGAGGCGGATGACGCCGGGGAAGCCCGAGCCCACCTTCCTCAGCAGGACCACCTCCATGGGCACGCGGCTGCCGTTGGGCTGCGGGGGGCGAGGGCGCGTCAGCGGGGCGGGGGCGAGGGCCCGCGCGGGGGGCGACCCCCGCCCGCCGCCCGGCCCGGCACTCACCAGTTCGCCCCAGTCGGAAATCCGGTCCTTCTCCACGTGCTTGATGGCCACCTGGGGAGCCGGGCGGAGGCCGTGAGCCGCGGGGCGCCCGCCCGCCCGCCGCCCCCCGCCGCCGGCCGGGCCCGCACTCACCGGCAAGTTGTCGGCGACGCGGACGCCCGAGTAGACGGAGCCGAAGCCGCCGCTGCCCAGGAGCGGGCCCACCTGGTACTGCGCCTCAAGCGGCTCCTTGTCCTTGCCTGCGGGGCGGAGAGGCTCAGCGCCCGCCGCGGCCCGCGCGCCCGCCCCGCCCGCCCCGGGGGGCCGCTCACCGGGCGCCAGCTTGGGGGCGTGCAGGTCGCTGCAGGGCGCGGCGCGCAGGTGGGCGAGCGAGTTGATCTTGGACAGCAGCATCCCCACCGCGGGGCGGGGGGCGCGGGGCGCGGGGGGCGAGCCCGCGGGCTCGGGCGGCGCCAAGGGCGGCTCTGCGGCACAGCGCGCCGCGCGCCGGGGCTGGGGCTGCTGCTGCTGCTGCTGCTGCTGCTGCTGCTGCTGCTGGGGCCGCCGCCGCCGCCGCTGCCGCCGCCGCGCGTCCTCAGGCCTCCTCCGCCGCCGCGGCCGCTGCAGCAGACGCCCGGCTCGCCCGGCCGCCAGGAGTAAAGGGGCGGCGCGCGCCGGCGGGGAGGGGCGCGGCGCGGAGGGCGCGGCGGCGGGGCGGGGCCTCTCCGGGAGGCCGAGGCGAGGAGCCGCGCGGCGGCGGGCGGGGGCGCGGAGCAGCTGGGCGGCGGCGGCGCCGGGCGGCTCCCCCCGGCCCCGCCCCGCGCGCTCCGCGCCGCGCCCGGCCCCGCCCCCGCCGGCCGCGCCGGCCAACCGGGAGTCGGCTCATCTGCATGGGGCGGTGCGCCGCTCCCGGCCCCGCCCCCGCCGGCGGCGCCGGCCAACCGGGCGTCGGCTCATCTGCATGGGGCGGCGCGCCCTGCCCCGCGCGCGCGGTCAGAATGGTCGCTACGCCGCCGCGACGTGGCGGGAAGGAAAAGGCGCCAAAATGGAGGGGGAGGGGCGGGGGCGGGGGCGGGCGAGGGGAGGAAGGATAGGGAGGGGCGTATCGATTCAAACCCAAACAATAACAAAGCCATCAAAGGCCGCCCGGGCCCGCCCCGCCGCGCTCGCCGCGGAGGCTCCGGGTCAAGGGCTCGCGGGCCCGGCAGGCCGCGGGGGCCGTGTGGGGGCGGGGCCTCCCCGGGTGGTCGCGGCTGGGCGCCCATCGGGGGGCTTCGGGGAAATCACCGAACAAACGGGGAGGTGGTGACGCCTTGGCCGGGCGCGGCCCCCGCAGGGATAACGGGGAGACCCCGAGCCTTTGTCCTCCGAAACTTGGCGGAGCTGCGGGTCCGCGGGCCGGGCCTGACCCGCCCGCCGCCCCCGAGGGCAGGGGGGTCCCGGGACAGCGGTTTCGCGGGAAAAGTTCCCCACAGTGCTGTTCATAAAGATGCCAGGGGGGCTCACACCGTGGGTGGATTTGTCATCGGAAATATGATGTGTTTTCCTTTTGTGTCGTGGGTCCGGTCATTCCTGCTTGATGACTCGGAGGAAAGCCCAGGTAACGAGGAATGCGCCCTTTTGTAGACAGAATAGGACATCAGGTGCCTCGGCCTGACGCGGGGAGACCCCTGCCCTGCTCCATGCAGGCTTCATCCCAGGGGGCAGCTGACGACCGCAGAATGCCTTCGGGATGTCCTTGAGATGGCCACGGTCTAGCTCGGTAACCGTGGTAACCCGGGAAGGGTACTTCAGATGTGCTCTTGTCCTTGAGGTCTTCCAGACCTGCTTTGCAAAATAACGTGCTCGGGAATTCCTGCTTCCGTGCGCGCCCGCCGCCGCCTGCGTGCGGGGTCCAGCGTTTGGTAGTCTGCAGAACCGCGGTCTCCCTGTTGTTTGGAGCAGGGGTTCTGCTGGATCTGCTGCTGTAAAATTAAACTGAGCTCTCCCTTTTCCCGGAGCATGCTTCTTGGGTTTGCTGGCTCTTGGTGAAATTTTCTGCAAAAGGAGGAGATGAAGTGAACCAAGTTCAACTGCTAGTTTTACTCAAAGCTTTCCTTCATATGGGGTGGGGGTGGGGTGTCTACAGTCTAAAGCGGGCCTGAGGGATAGCAGGGCGTTTGCCTTGCACCCGGCTGATCCGGGTTCGATTCCCGGCATCCCATAGGGTTCCCTGAGCACCGCCAGGAGTAATTCCTGAGTACAAAGCCAGGAGTAACCCCAGTGCATCGCCAGGTGTGACCCAAAAAGCAAAATTAAATAGTCTAAAGCTGTCCTTGGTACTGAGCTCGGGCATCATTAAATATATGCTATCCCCACCTCCATCCCCTCTGCCCTCCTTTTTCTGTCTCAAACTCTTAATAGACTTCCCACTTGCTCCCCTCACCAGGCACTTTCCAAAAGTTGACCTGTTCTGAAATGCCCTCTCCTCCTCAGTCTTTCCACGGGGGAGGGGGGGTGCACTTGACAATGCTCTGCACTCAGGAATTACTCTTGGCCGTTCTCAGGGGACCATATGGGATGCCAGGGATTTAGCCCAGGTTGCCTTTGAGCAAGACAGATACCCTACTGCCTGTTCTATCACCCTGGCCCCAAGTCTTTCCGCGGTGAGGCCACAACTGCAAGCTCCCCAGATTGCTAAAAAAAGGTCCTAGCTTTTTAAAAAAAATAAATTTAGGTGGGGGAGGTGGTTTTAGGTCGGACCCAGCTGTGCTTAGGAATCACTCCTAGGGTGCTGGGGGCCCTTATGGTAGTTAGCCTGCAGGGGGTGGAAAGGGAGGGGGCAGCCATGTGCAGTAATCTCCCTCCAATCCCAAACGTTTTTTGCTTGTTTGTTTGTTTTTTGGGTCACACCCGGCGATGCACAGGGGTTACTCCTGGCTCACACACTCAGGAATTACTTCTGGTGGTGTCAGGGGACCACATGGGATGCTGGGAATTGAACCCGCGTCAGCCACATGCAGGGCAAATGCCCTACCTGCTATGCTATTGCTCCAGCCCCCCAAACGTTTGTTCTTAATTCACTCATCTGACAATCATGGGTTTGTTGGCATTTAAAAAATTTTTTTTGTTTGATATTCCTCCAATATCCCTCCCTATTCCTGGAATATATATTTTATCTAGTATAGATAAGATGGAAATGAGTCTTAACAAAAAATGAGCCTGTTCTTTTTTTTTTTTTCTTTTTGGGTTACACCCATCGATGCACAGGGTTTACTCCTGGCTCTGCACTCAGGAATTACTCCTGGCGGTGTCAGGGAACCATATGGGATGCCTGGAATGGAACCTGGGTCAGCGGCCTGCAAGGCAAACACCCTACCTGCTGTGCTATTGCTCCAGTCCCCAAGAGCCCATTCTTAAAGGCGATTTGTACTAATTTTTTTTTTTTGGTTTAGTTTTGGTTTGGGGCCACACCCACTGGGTTTACTCCTGGCTCTGTGCTCAAGGATCACTCCTGATGGGACTCGAGGAATCATATGTGACATTGGGGATCAAACCGAGATCAGCTGTGTGCAAGGCAAGAAGCTTACCTGCTGTCTTCTCTCTGGTGCCTATGCCAAATTAAAATTAATTAAGTAGGCTTAGGCAAAAGAAAGTAAAGACTGGGATCTAGGGCTTTAAACTGAGTTAGCCTTTCAAATCTGGAATCTGGCTTCTACTAGTTATGTGACATTTATCAAGTTACTTAACCTTTCTAAGCTTTTAGACTCTGAATGGATATATTAATAGCACCTACCTCATAGGGCTGTTACAAGGAGCAAACAGATTTCTGTGTGTGGAGCACATACCTATCTAGTACAGAAAATGTCTAATAAATATTAACTTAGATGGCAATAATCTCATTTGTGATGATGACAGTGATGCTGAAAAGGAAGAAATTGGAGTGGTCTTGTACCTGGGAGTTTCAAAAGGTGAAGTGCTAGGTAAATAATTGCATTTCAAATAGTTTTATATTTTAAACCGTTAAATTAAGTTCAACATTTTTCACTCTCTAGATCTTTGTAGGGCTAAATATTTAATTAGTTTGAGCTAAAGTGATTAACAATTAATATGTAGGCTTTATATGGTGGGTGCTTCACAGCTGGAAGTTACAAAACATGGACCTTGCCTGGCAAAGAGCTTTTTATTTACTTAAAGCTGTTCTTAAAGATAATTTTTAAACATTCAAGTATGCTTTATGTTAAAAGTTACTCTTTAAGACTAGAGAACTTAATGTTTTGATTCATCAAAATGTAGTTTTAACAATAAAAACAAGCCCTTTCTGTGCTGTCACAAAGAATCTAACAAGGAATCATAAAAAAATCATGCTAATAATTAAATGACAACTGCTTTGGGGAAGATAAAGGCCATAATTATGCTAACAGTTCTCTGAAAAGAGGAGAATTTGCTCATATTAATTTGAACAATAGCCAAATTAATTCCTTAGTGGTTTCCATATTCTACCTGATATGGGTTTAATTAAGTCATAGTTAAAGGAATAACTTCAGCAATTTCTATAATCCAGAGTTTAGAAGTAAATTTGAAGGAGATGGTTACATATTGTTTTTAAAGTGCCACTGTGTTTAGTTGAATCCCTTTTCAAACTAGATCTGTTTTATTTTTCTGTAAAATATTTACAATTAATTTGAAATAATCTGATTCTGCATCTCACATTTTTCCTTAAAAAACACGAAAAATGTATTTTTTCTTCCTTTTTGGTTTTTGCATAACACTTAGTGGTGCTCAGGACTTACTCCTAGATTTGTGCTCAGGAATAGAAGAAAGAAGGAACTCAGAAGACATGTATGGACTGCAAAGGATCAAACCCAGGTTGGGCACATACAAGGTAAGTGCCCTACCTGCTATTATATCCCTGCAGCCCCAATTGTTGCATTGCTGAAATATAAAGTTTAAAAATAAAATAAATAAAATGTAAAGTTTAATTTAGAAAAATTCAAAATTACTTGACATTTTGCTGTCTCTTGTGAAATAAACGAGCAAAGTTTAAATTTCACATTATATTCTATGTATATGGCATATTCGTGAAAATCCACTAGAAACTGTTTGACCAAATTAGTCTAGTTTTTGTTTGTTTGTTTTGTGGCCACGTTCACATTCCTGGTTCTGCACTTCTGGCAGACTCGGAGTACCATATGGGATGCTGGGGATTGAGCCCTGGTCAGGTTTGATGATACTGCATGCAAGACAAGCAGTATTATTGGTACTATTGCTCCAGCCCCAGTCTAGATTTTTCAAAACTACAGGTATTTTAAGTTGTAGTAATTTTGGCAGTAGTGGATATCTAGGGAGTTCAGAGTGTTCCAGGTTGGCCAGGCATTCTGTATAGTGAAATTAGAGCCAGTTTTTTTTTATTTTTGCTTTTTGGGTCACACCCTGCGATGCACAGGGGTCTCCTGGCTCATGCACTCAGGAATCACCCCTGGCGGTGCTCAGGGGACCATATGGGATGCTGGGATTAGAACCCATGTTGACCACAACCCAGGTCGACCGCGTGCAAGGCAAACGCCCTACCCGCTGTGCTAACACTCCAGCCAGTTTTTGTCCTTGGTAAGATGTGACAATTTGTTTCAAGTTTATAAATGTCTTTTCAGTTTCCTTAGGGAGGTTGAAGAGACAGAGCATTTTTTATTTTCCAGTAAAGAATATTTAAATTCATTGTTAATTTATACTTTTTAAAGAAATAAAAATAACCTGGATTTATTTTTAGGATTTTACACATTCAGTGCTGTTGAGTTAAAAATAATCAATATTGGGGGTCGGAGTGATAGAACAAAGGGTAGGGCATTTGCCTTGCACTCAGCCGACCTGGGTTCGATCCCCAGCATCCCATATGGTCTCTTGAGCCAGGAGTAATTCCTGAGTGCAGAGCCAGGAGTGACCTCTTAGCATTGCCGGGTGTGACCCAAAAAGAAAAAAAAATCAATATTTATTGAAGGAACTGTACACAAAGATTTTAGAATTCCTGAGCACTACTGGATAGGTTAGAATATATAAAGGCTATAGGAAACCTGGAAACTGTTATAATACCTTACTAAAGGACAAGAAAAATACGTGCCTCAGAACAAAAAGAGCAGACACATGAACAAAATCTTGAATACCTGATACAGAAAAGGAGTCTGTGTGTGTGTGTGTGTGTGTGTGAGAGAGAGAGAGAGAGAGAGAGAGAGAAGAGAGAGAATGTTTGCAGTGAAGTTGGTGAGATTTCCCCCCTTTAAAAAGGGGCTGAAGTAATAGTACAGCAGGTAGAACACTTGCCTTGCATGCAAGGTTCGATCCCTGGCATTCCACATGGTCCCCAAACACTGCCAGGAGTAATTCCTGAGTGTACATCCAGGTCCTCAGCTGTGCTGAACATAACCAGGTGTGGCCCAAAAACCTGAAAAGAAAAAAAAAATGATATAAGAACTGGAGAGGTGGTATAGGAATTAAGCACTTGCCTTCATTCTGACAACCCCGATTTAAACTTCCAGGTCTCCTAAAGACTGCCAGGAGTCACTCCGGACCCAATTGATTGAGCACATACTATGCATGTAGGACACAAAGTGTATTTGATCCCACCACCACATTGTCACTGAGCACCAGCAGAGCAATCCCTGAGCACAGAATCAGGAGTACCACCATGTGTGACCACTTCCCACAGTTATAATTTATAATGTGGATAAGGGCCAGGGAGATGATGGAGCACAGGCTTTTCATGTGGAGCCCCAAGTCAGGTTTGGTCTCCAGCACTAGATAGTGTCCTGAGCACCAGGCAGGGAGTAGCCCCAAACACCTCAGCTGGTGTGACCTCAAAACAAAACAATAGGGGCTGGAGTGATAGCACAGCGGGTAGGGCATTTGCCTTGCACGCAGCCGACCTGGGTTCGATTTCCAGCATCCTGTATGGTCCCCTGAGCACCGCCAGGAGTAATTCCTGAGTGTAGAGCCAGGAATAACCCCTGTGCATCACCAGGTGTGATCCAAAACAAAAGACAAAAACAGAAAAACCAATAATGACAAAAGTTGATTAAAAATGCTGATGTAGAAATTAGAAAAAAAAAGTGCAACATAAAAAACATTGGCTCAAAAAGATTATGTGAAACATCTCACTGGGCATGAAAAAAGAATTGTAATAAGACATTTGCTTATTGTATGTCTCATTTGTCATTTAATGTATAACGTTGGAACTGGAGCGATAGCTACAAGGGCTCGGGTATGCTTTGTATACAGGAACCCCAGCTCAATCCCTGGCCTGCAGGCCTTGTAGAGCACTGAGCCAGAAGTAGCACCTTACAAACCACTGGGTGTGTTCCCAAACCAGTATGCACTGTAGCACTGTTGTCCCGTTGTTCATCGGTTTGCTCAAGCGGGCACCAGTAACCTCCATCGTGAGATTCGTTGTTACTGTTTTTGACATATCGAATATGCCACGGGTAGCTTGCCAGGCTCTGCCGTGTGGGCGGGATACTCTCGGTAGCTTGCCCGGCTCTCCGAGAGGGACAGAGCAATCGAACCTGGGTCAGCTGTGTGCAAGGCAAACATCCTACCCACTGTGCTATCGCTGCAGTCCCAAAACCAGTATATATAATAATAATTATTATTATAGTGCATAGCATTAATTTTAATTTTATGCATTTGTTTCATCTTACAACTAGATTAGAAATACACTGAGAGCGGAAACCATCAACTTTTTACTGAATGTAGTGCTGAAAATGGATCAGGTGAGGGCCGGAGAGATAGGTGAAAAGGTGAGGCAGTTGCCTTGCATGCATTAGACTCCAGTTCAATCCCCAGGACCATGTGGTCACTGAGCAACCATCAGGGTTCATTTCTGAACAGTACATTATGTACTTCCCACGGGATCAGGTGAAAGGACAAAAGATTGATGGTAATTGCAATCAACAATAAACGTTTTTCTAAGCACTTTATATGGATCTGCATTTAAGTTCTTTAACATAGGCAATTGTACTTCTTTCACTGGTTTATAGGTTGAAACAAAACAAAATAGAAACAAGTAATCTGTCTAAGATTACATAGTTAAGAGTCTCCTACCCATTATTCCTTTCTACTTTTCTAAGGGACAGAAGGTAAATTTAAGGAATTTAGCAGGATATTCTATGATTACGTTCTGAGTATGTCTCCAAAGGGCAGGAGTCAGAGGAGACTGAAGAGATCAGGGAATACCCCACAGAGAATGCTGATTTAAAGTGGATCTTAAAGGATGAGTAAGGTATGAATAGATGGAAAGAAGAGAAGGGAATGGGGTGAGTAATATCAAAACTTGGAGCAAAATATGCTTTGTATTATGTTCTTTGTATTCTCCAACATGGGAAATGAATGAATAAAAGTTTCTTTAAATAAATCAAAAGCAGACAGCCACGGAGAGAAATTGGTAGAGCCTCCTGATGTCCTGATGCAAAAGGTGAAAGGAGATGAAAAAGATGAAAGACTTTAGTTCTATCTTTATTAAAGAAGAAACTAAAAAGATTCTCTCCTGAAGTCATTTTCTGAAACTTATGATTTAGGAATAGGTGCTTACACCATGGTTAACATAGGTTACGTTCAAGATCCAGATGACAGCAGCCTCGCATGACCATGATTGGGTGAGATCTACTCACTAGTTTGAAGAAGTTTACATTTTCTATAACATGTTCCCCTTTTTTTTTTTTGCTTTTTGGGTCACACCCAGCGATGCTCAGGGGTTACTCCTGGCTCTTCACTCAGGAATTACTCCTGGCGGTGCTTGGGGGACCATATGGGATGCCGGGGATCGAACCCGGGTCAGCTGCGTGCAAGGCAAACGCCCTACCCGCTGTGTTATCGCTCCGGCCCCTGTTCCCCTTTTTCAACTGTTTTCGTTCTCTCTCTTTCTTGTTTTTTTTAAAGTTGTATGCTACTGAAACAAATATGGACATTTTTATCATAACAAGAACCAAAACAGCTGAACTGCAAATTCAAAAGCATGTTTTAATGGCATTTGGTGTGTAACTTGGCTAAGTCATTTGCCTGTCAAGTGCAATTTAATTGACCTTAGAGAACTAGTGAGCTGTGCTATGTTTTTTATACACATGGTATTACTTTTCCCTAGACAAGTTAAGCTTGTATCTGTGCTCAGTGCTACTAGTTTGTTAGACCCTAACAGTCCAGATGAAAAACTTATCATTGGTAATCATCAGTTATTGTGAATGGGCAGTCTTGTGAATGGGGAAATAGCCTGGCCTCTTATATGGGCTATAAAAGCTATACACAGTGCATACTTTAGCCAAAATTCATACTTATCCACTAATTCAGCCCACCCTTCAGACCACGTAAAGGCCACTGAACTTCTTAGAGCTTTTCCTGATCACTCCTGCTGAGCCTTGAGGACCAGAGGGGATGCCCACGATCAAACTCAGGCTGGCTACATGCAAGGCAAACTATGCTATTGCTCCGAACACATCCTTCTTTACTTTTATAAATTAAAATTGCCTGGTTCCTAAGCTAAAGCCAGAGAAAAGTAGGTATAGGGGCTGGAGAGATAGTACATCTGGTAAGGCACTTGCCTTGCAGTGGCTGAGTAGGGTTTGATTCCCAGCATCACATATGGCCCCCTGCCAGAAGTGAACCTTGAGCACAGAGCCAGGAGTAAGCCTTAAGCACTGCCAAAAAAAGTCTAACAGATAAGACAATAGCTAGTGTTAATTGAGCATTTGCTGTGTGCTGAGTGTTATTCTAATTGATCACTTTATGAATCATGTATGTGACACATGTGATAAATACTCAAATGGCATACATACATGCATATATATATAAATGTCATATATACATGCATATATATATTATATATATAATTCTTTAATCTGGGTTTATTATTAAACCCAGGAAGGTAATTAAGTTGCCTGAAGTCTCTAGCTAGGTAAGAAAGACACAGCCCTAATTCATGGAATGTATGCTAATGAAAGAAGAGACAATGTATAGTGGAGCCCTTTGTGTGCTAGAGGTCAGAATCAGAGCACAGAGGGCCACTGCCAGATTAAATAAAATCAGGAAGCAAGGTAATGAATGGAAAGACAATAGAGTCCATGGATAATTTCCTTCAATATTGTACCCAAGAGAAATGAATGGGGATTGGAACAATGTTAAAAGTTAACAGTGGGAGAGAGTGGAGGCCAAGGAATGGCTATGGAAAAAAGAGTTTCTGGCTGCTAAGCACACGGGGTAAGAATTAGCCTTAGGGGAGAGGAAGCTGTCATCTCTATAGCAGTGAGGCAGGAATTTCTGGTGTCTTGGCAGTGGTATTGACAGTCAATTAATTAAACATTTGTTGTACAGCCACGCTCATCAAAGTATTGCACTAAGTATGGCAAAGATACAGAGAAGAAAAGATATGGTCCTAGAGTCTGGAGAGATGGTACAGCTTCCTTGCATGTGGCCAGCATGTCGAGTTAACTCCCTGCACTGTGTGACCCCTGAAGCACTGCTGGGAACAGCCCCCAAGCACTGAGCGAGGAGTAGCCCTTGGCACCACCAAAGGTTGTGACCTAAAAGAACAAAAAAAAGAAAAAAGAAAAGAAAAGAGCCTAGACATGGTCCTAGCTCTTGCTTAAAAGATTTTTGTTGGGGCTAGAGTGCTAGCACAGCAGGTAGGGCGTTTGCCTTACACGCGGCTGATGCAGGTTCCATTCCCAGCATCCCATATGGTCCCCTGAGCACGGCCAGGGGTAATTCCTGAGTGCAGAGCCAGGAGTGACCCCTGAGCATCGCTGGGTGTGACCCAAAAAGCAAAAAAAAAAAAAAAAAAAAAAAAAAAAAAATTTTTTTGTTGGTTTTGTGCCACACCCAACTGAGCTCAGAGATAGGTCATGTGCAAGGCAAGTAACTTAATTCCTAATCCCTGTGCTATCTCTCCCACCACCCCTGCTTAAAGGTCTTTCAAAAGGGGGGTTGGGAAGGATGAGTGATAATATATTAGGTGAGGCTCTTGCCTTGCTTGCAGCCTACTGGGGTTCAGCCCATATGGTCCCTTGAGCATATGTCTCCTGAGCACTTCCAGGAGTGATTCCTTTTTTTTTTTTTTTTTTGCTCTTTAGATCACACCCAGAAATGCACAGGGGTTACTCCTGGCTTTGCACTCAGGAATTAACTCCTGGCGGTGCTCAGGGGACCATATGGGTTGCTGGGAATCGAACCCGGGTCAGCCCACGTGCAAGGCAAACACCCTCCCCGCTGCGCTATCCTCCAGCCCCAAACTTCCAGGAGTGATTCCTGTGTGTAAAGCCAGAGTAACCCTTGAGCACTGCTGTGTGTGACAAATATCTATATCTATATCTATCTATCTAAGCTGTTAAGAGGAAGAAGAACCTCCAGCTCTGGGCACATCTTTTCGACTCCACCGTTCTTCCTGCACTGACATACGCCTCAGAGACCTGGGCCCTATGAAAACAGGAGAACGCTATTTGGGTATCCCAAAGAGGAATTGAAAGAGGAGTATCATGTTTCACTCACGTGAGGGAAGAAATCCGGAGTTCCGACCTCCGTCAACGGTCAAGAATCAGGGATGCTGTCTCGTTTGCCAAGGCGTCAAAAATCAGATGGGCAGAACACGTAATGCCATTCAGAGAAGACCGCTGGACTAGAGCTGTTACAGACGACTCCACAGAATGTCAAAAGACTACGTGGCCGCCCACCAACGAGATGGTCAGACTTCTTTGTCAAAACCCTGATTTGAGGCTCTTCCTGTTCCTGGAGTGAGCAGATATCATTGGGCTACGCTAGAATGAGACTGGGACAAATGGAGATGTTACTGGTGCCCACTCGAGCAAATCGAAGATCAACGGGATGACAAGTGATACAAGTGATATCTATAGATATAGAGGACCATATGGGATGCCATATCTATAGATAGATAGATAGATAGATAGATAGATAGATAGATAGATAGATATCTTTAAAAGGGGCCTGAAAGAACAGGACATAAGGCCTTGCTGACCCCGGTTTGAAATCCTGGTACCACCTATTTCCCCTCAGCACTGCCAGGGAACACTTCTGAGCATAGCCAAGAATAGTCCTGGGCACCACCAGGTATAGTCCAAAAACAACCATGCTGCTCCATGCGAAAAAAAAAAAAAAAGCGTTAATCTTTTTAGTAAATTCAGGGCCGAAAGGATAGTACAGTGGGGAGGGGTGCTTGCCTTGCATGCAGCCGACCCAGGTTGGCTCTATAGCATCCCATATGGTATCCTGAACACCGCCAGGAGTAATTCCTGAGTGCAGAGCCAGGAGTAATCCCTGAGAATCTCCAGGTGTGACCCTTTAAAGAGCAAAAAGCAAAAACAAACAAACAAAAAAACCTTTTAGTAAATTGGTAAAATTAGATTAAAAAAAATAAAAGCCATAGAATAAGAAATTCAACTAGGGCTGGACTGATAGTCCAGTGGGTAGAGTGTTTGCCTTGCATGCAGCTGACCTGGGTTAGATTCCCAGCATCCCATATGGTCCCCCAAGCACCGCCAGGGTTAATTCCTGAGTGCAGAGCCAGGAGTAGTCCCTGAGCATTGTCAGGTGTGACTAAAAAGGAAAAAAAAAAAACTAGAAGGAAATACCTCATCTCATCTCTTAAACTTTATAGATGTCCAAATCCAAATCCCAGAGACAAATTGGCCAACATTCTCATGGCATTTTCAGAGCAAGGACAGAATCCAGGTTTGATTGCCACCCCAGGTACTTTTGTTTTTTAAGTATAGATGTAGTTAGTAATTAAAGGTAGTATTTGCCAAGTAGCAAATTAATGGTGTAGGCAATGCATTGCTTCTTACCATAATATGTTTATGAGTTCAAGGTCTAAATACTAAAACTTTCTGGGGAATTTTAGGTGCAAAGGGACTTTCCCAGTGGTCTCAGCGGCTTCAGCGTGGAACAGAAAATGGCCCCTCTCTGCCCCGAGCACCTGTGCCACCTCGGTCATACCACCACGTGAAGTCTGGGTCTGTGTTGCTCAGAAGCTCTGAAAGTGTGTGATCTCCAGACCAGCACCTGTAAACTTGTTAGAAATGCAAATTTGGCGCGGGGCGGGGGTGGGGTGCAGGAGAGGGAGAGGGAACTGGGGGCATTGATGGTGGGAAAAGTACACTAGAGAAGGGACGGGCATGGAACATTGTCTGACCGAAACCCAATCATGGACAGCTTTGTCAGTGTGTTTCATGGTGATTCAATTAAAAAAATAAGATATTAAGAAATAATTTTGGTTTCAGATAGACCTACTCTGAGTTTGTGACAAAGAAAATATACCTTAGTTCTTCCTTTTTGCAAAGAGGAATAACAAACAAAAAAGGAATGCAAATTCTAGGGTCTCTTGGTCGCAGACTCACTGAATCTGAAACTCTGCTTGGGGCCCAGTGATCTGTGCATTTATTTGAACATACTCTCCAGGTGACGCTGGCCTGCTTGTGAGCTCTCTAAATGGCTTCGAGATTGGCAGCTCTGAAAGTGGGCACCAGTTTTTGTTTCCTTAGTTTAGTACTAAACTTTAAACAGTGGAAGTATAACACTTTTTTTTTTCTTTTTGGGTCACATCCAACGATGCACAAGGGTTACTCAGGCACTCATGCACTCAGGAATTACTCCTGGTGGTGCTAGGGGGACCATATGGGATGCTGGGAATCGAACCCGGGTCAGCAAGGCAAATGCCCTACCTGCTATGCTATCGTTCCAGCCCAGTATAACACTTCTGAAACATGATAAAGCGAAGTATTCCATTATTCAACTCTTCAAGGAATTGTTGCCCTCATGGCTTGGTAAAGTGGGGAGCGAGGAAGGCAGACTAGAGGAAAGAGTACTTGCTCCTTTCTGCTTGACCCGTCTCAACGACCAACATTGAGGAAGTCCCTGGCCTCGGTCAGCTCAGTCCAGCCGCAGTACAGGCAATCCCGGTTCTTCGCCTTTCCCTCACAGAAAAGAACTTCAAGAGGTGAAATAATGAAACAAGATGGTTTTTGTTGAACTAATCTTGCTTAGAAAGATATGAGAAAGAGAAAATGTGTTCAAGAGAGAACACAGAGTGGAAGTAAAGAGACATAGAAACTATGAGATAGTGCAGCAGGTAGGGCACTTCCTGGCATGTGGACAACCTGATTCCATCTCCCATGTCCCATCTGGTCCCCTGAGAGCTGCAAGAAGTAATTGCTGAGAGCAGTCTGAGCATTGCTAGGTAGGGCCCCTCCACCAAAAGTACAGAAACACAGAAACCGGTAAGCAAGATACATGTTCAAGGGAGAACTCAGGCTCCCCTGAGAAGCAAGCTCCCTAATAGCTTTTAGGAAGAATTTTATACAGTTTTTCCAAATGCTTTTTTTCCCCACCGGAGTTTGATTCCTCCGCCCCTCTCGGAGAGCCTAGTAAGCAACCAAGTATCTTGTCCGCACGGCTGAGCCTGGCAAGCTACCCGTGTATATTGTATATGCCAAAAACAGTAACAATAAGTCTCTCAATGAGAGACGTTACTGGTGCCCACTTGAACAATTCGATGAACAACAAATCGATGAGCAACAAATCGATGAACAACGGGATGACAGTGACATAGTAACTAATCCGGTTGTTGTCACAGGAATCTTATCACTATTGATAATCTTCCCATAATCTCATCCCTTGCATTGTTGATGGTCTCTTAATAATCTGAATTCTTCTGTAGCTTCTCCTTTTCTGAGGGGTCCACCCTTCAGGGGCCTGGGTGGGGCCTTGGATATCTTCATCTGGGTGGTACCTCAGTTTCTCCTCTTCGTAGATCTCAGGGTTATTTCAAAGGTATATGGGCTTCATGCCCTTGGACTACTTCAGGGCTACGGAATATCTTCTATAGTTTTATTCTTCAGAGGTCCCCCTACCTATCCGCCTACACAGAATGATGAATATCTTCTTTTTCCCAGAGGGAACATGGGCTGGAGAGACAGCGGATAAGGTGTCTCTGCGTGTTGTCAGCCTGGGTTCGATCCCCAGCACCCCTTATATGGTCTTGCAGATCCGGCCAGGAGTGATCCCTGAGCGCAGAGCCAGGAATAAGCCCTGAGACTGCCAGGTATGGCCCCCAAACAAATTAACAAAATCAAGAGGTGGCAGACACTGGGAACGCGGTGCTCAGAGGACCAAGGAAGGTGGGTGAGGGAGGCCATATGGTGATAATGAAGGGGCTTCTCCCAGCCAAGGGGCCTCAGCACACTTCTGCCTTCTTAACACCTCGAACTCAGCCGTCTAATCTCCAACATTTGTAAGAAAATTTGCAAGTTTCTCTTGTACATGTGGGGAAAAAAATGCATTTCTGCGTTTAAGCCACTAGACTGTGATACTTTGTAATGACAGCTCTAGCAGATTAAGATGATTTGTATTTTTTTAAAAATTGCACAATAGAATACCTTGCATGCTTGAAGCCTCAGATTTAATACCCAAAACTGGGGAAAAATACCCAAAAAAACTAGAACCTGGAATATAGCAGTTGCTTGAGGCCCTGTGTTCAATCTTCAGCACCTTAAAAATAAACAAGCTAGATTTATGGGGCGAGAAATAGTACAAAGGGTAAAGTGCCTGCCTGCCATGTGGCCAGCCCTGGTTTGATCCCCATTAGAGCATTTGGTTCCTGGAGCTCCACCTGAAAAAGCCCCTGAGCATCACCAGGTGTATATATATATTTACAAAACAACTGGTTCTGAAATCCAGAACTACCTTACAGGCCTTTGACAAGAGAATCTTACTTAGTTGGTCAGTTATTTGAGGTGGGGGGAGCCACGCCTGGCAGTGACGAGGGCTGTACCTGGCTTTGTGCACAGGAGTCACCGCTCAATCTACGCAGTGCCAGGGTTCAAATCAGGCTTGTGGCAGGAATGCTAGGCAAATGCCTTTGAATCTTTCTTTGTATCTTTCTTTTTTTTGTTGTTTTGTTTTGTTTGGGGGCCACACCCGGCAGTGCTCAGGGCTTACTCCTGGCTCAGCCATGACCACTCCTAGAAGGCTGGGAGGGCCATACAGATGCTTGGGATCAAGCCTGGGTCATCACATGCTGGGCAAACACTCTATCTTTAGTACTACTGCTCTGATAAGCTCTTGACACTGTTGTTGTTGTTGGTTTGTTTTGTTTTTGAGGACACACCCAAGCTGTGTGTGTGTGTGGTGGGGGGGGAGTCCGGGCTGTTCTCCCTCTTGATCATGGCTTCCGGTGGTGCCAGGGTTTGAGCATGGGCCTCTTCCACGCAAAGCTTATGCTCAGAATATTTAGCTCTCTGGCTCCATCTTTAAATGTTAAACATAAAAGTATTTAAGAAATTGGGGCCAGAGTTGTAGTATGCTTGCCTTGCATGAGGCCGGACTGGGTAGAATTTCCTGCACCCCATATGGTCCCTCTAACCCGCCAGGAACACAGAATCACAGAATCAGGAATGAGCCCTGAGCACCAGTGGGTGTTGGCCCAACACCCCCCTCCTCAAAAAAAAAAAAATTAATCTCTCTGGGCCAGAGAAATAGTTCGGTGAGTAAGGGGCTTGCCTTGCATGCAGCTGACTCACATTCAATCCCCCACTCCCCTGTATGACCCTCAAGCCCACTCAGAGTGACCCCTGAGCACAGCAAAGAGTTGCCCCCAAACTAAACAAACAAACTAACAAAAGACAATAAAAATTCTTTCTGAGGCCAGAGAGATAATGCAGTGGGTCCCCAGCACTTTATATGTTTCCCAGAGTACCAACAGGAGTGGCTAGAGAGACAGGGGTGGGGGTGAGGGAAAGAAAGGAGAGACAGGATGAGCAGAGCGTCAAAAAAAAAAGGAAAGAGAAGGAAGAAAAAGAAAGAGAAGAAAGAAAGGAAGAGAAAGAAAGGAAAGAAAGAAGAAAAAAGAAAGAAGGAAGGAAGGAGGGAGGGGGAAGAAGGAAAAAGAGAGAGAGAGAGATTACTCTCATATTCAATCTGAGCTTAGATTTTGGACTCAGACAGAGAAGGATTTGAATCCTGACTCAGCCACTTAGAAGTTGTGTAACCTTAACTTCTAAAGACTCAGTTTCCTTGTCTATAATTTGGGACTAATAATAGCTCCCTCCTAGACATAACTTAATAATTGGCAAGTGTCTTGTAGGCATTCAGTGGATGATGACTTAAAAATGAAACAACCACGTTATTCAGATTGGCCTTCTCTGGGAGATGGAATTACAGCAAAATTTTACTACAATGCTTATGACTTTTTAAAAAAGACTGTAAGTGGCAAATCAAGTATTTGGGGGGAGCAAACAATTGAAAAGTCAAAGGGAATAAAAGAATCAGAATGTAGTAGGAAGATTTAACAACCAAGAATGGTTGAATTGTTTCAAATTGATGAATAATTAGACTGTAAGAAGGTACTGATTGCTGATTTTTGTCTTTTGTCCCAGTGTCTAATATGGCATCTGACACTTAAACTTGATAACTTTGTGTTGAATAAAAGAAAGAACGGTCTTCTGCAAAGATTGATTATACAAATTATACAAAGGCATTTCAATCCCAGCATATCTACCCTGAATTGTAGCAGTTTTGGCATCACACAATCAAAACTCTAATTTTAACCTAGAATTCCATTTTAGGGAAATGACCTGAGGGGGTGAAAAAGCATTACTTTAAAATATGTCTCAAATTGTAGTAATATTCAGACTGGAGGATTCCTGAAAGTGATCCAAACTCTCCAAACCACTTCTGCATTCTCTCTTTCCTACTTTTTCTTTATTTTAATTTTTAATTATTTGCTCTGATTTTTGTTGTCTTGTGCCATACCCAGCAATACTCACGGCTTACTCCTGGGTCTGTGCTCAGACGTCATTCTGGGCAGTGCTCAGGAAACAATATATGATGCCTGCATCAAACTAGGGTCAGTCGCAGGTTAGGCAAGTACCTTAACTCCTGTACTATCTCTCTAGCCCCTTTAATTTATTTTATTTATTTTTATTTTATTATTATTATTATTATTTTGCTTTTGGGATCACAGCTGGCGGTGCACAGGGTTTACTCCTGGCTCTGCACTCAGGAATCACCCCTGGCGGTGCTCAGGGGACCATATGGGATGCTGGGAATCGAACCCGGGTCAGCTGCATGCAAGGCAAACACCCTACCTGCTGTGTTATCACTCCAGCCCCTAATTTATTTTATATAGGAGCCCTCCGCTGATGCTCGGGCGCCTGGGGCTATTCCTGGTGATACTCAATTTGGTGGTGTGTACCTGAAAATTCAGTACTCAGGTCCTGCTTTATGTATTCATTTGTTTATTCATTTGGTTTTGGGGCCACATCTGGTGATACTCAGAGGCCACCCACTCGCCACTTGGTGCTCAGCAGTCGCTCCATTGCTGGTCAGGGTACCAGGGGGTTCCAGGGATTGCGTCAGCAGGTAAAGCTGCTTTCAGTCCTTCGAGCTATTTCCCTGACCTGCTCGCCTACATTTTGTTGTGTTTTGGGGCCACACCTGGTGTGCTCGGGGGTTACTCCTGGCTCTGTGCTCAGGAATTATTCCTGGCAGTGCACGTTGGAGACCATCTGGGATGCTGGGGATCGAACTCAGGTCAACCCTGAGCAAGGCAAGTACCCGCCCACGGTTCTGTTGCTTCAATCTTGCCTCCTACTTTTGAGCTGCCAGCTGCCCACAAGCTCCCCTGTCTGTCCTCACCAGCCCTTTACCTGAATGGCGCAGTGGCCCATACTTCTTACCCTTTGGGACTGGCCTCCCTCATTAAAACGCATTGTTTTGTGTCTGCTTATCTTTGGGATTCTCTATAGCCAAATAATCTGATAAATAATTTCAACTGAGGGCTTGCTGAATGATAATGGCCACTGTGAGTCTCCTCTCGTTTAACACATGCATTTTAGCAGCACCTTACTCCCAGGAGTAAGTAATCCATTTCAGGCATGTGTCCCGGCCATTGGGGGAAGATATTTTAGGCAGGGGGATTTCCTCAACCCCCTCAAGTTACACCACGTAGACAGCTGCCTGTCCCACATGATCTGGCCAGCTCCTTGGCATGCGGTTAGCAGCACTCAGAAGGCACGGAGCACATAGGCTGGTCCCTCCCGCCTGAGCCTGGAAGCAGTGACTGGACTATTTATGGCACTTAGAGGACAAGGGCACTCACTCTGGATTCTGCTCTGAGCGTGCAGATCAGGAGTCGCCTGTGTTTAGACTCTTCCCTACCTAATTTTTGGGGATGGCTCAGTGACCAGCTTAAGCAAATGAGAGTGTTGGGCCATGCGCAGTGGGGAAGGACTGTAATCTACAGTTATGTTTCCCCTGTGGAAAGATCCTAGACATTGATATGAATTCACATGAGCATGGACATGAGAGAACATTGAACCTGATCATTAAAATAGCTGCCTCTTGTAAGGTATTCGCTAAGGAAACTGAGGCAGACAGGTGACATGACTAACCCACAGTCAAGTGGCAAACCTGGGATTTGCAACCAAGCCTTTGAACTTCCGAGTCTGTTGGAACAGAGACTTCACTGTCTTTCCTAGTTCTAAATCGAGACTCTCATGGTTACGGAGGCTAGAACATCTTTTCTTGCCCTGAAGTTGACTGCCACACACCACCAGGCCATCTGTTCCCTACAACCTGCTTGGCAGGCTTTTAAATGCTAAATGAAAATTTGTTTCTCTGTCACTTCCTTCCATAGAGACTTAATCTTGCCTTCTTTCTATTTTGTTTGTTCGTGTTTGCTTTGGGGCCACACCTGGGTGGTACTCAGGGATTACTCCTGGCTCTGCACTCAGGAATTATTCATGGCAGTGGTTGTGGTGCTCGGGGGACTATATGGGATGCCAGGGAACCCAAACTGGGTGGGTCTTGTCCAAGGCAAACACTCTGGCCTCTTATCTCAGGCCCCTTCTGGAGTACTCAACAGAGTTGCTCCTGGCCACGAAGTCTTGTAGGTGTGGAAACAGATCTTGCCCTCCTAGGCTGCCCAGGCCCTAGTAGATCTCTCTGAGGCATGGATGTTCCATTCACGAGGAACACAGAGCATCCCCAGAGTGCTACCCTTAAGTTTCAGGTGTTTGGGGTCTAGATGTGGATAATCGGCTTGATGCCAATTACTCAGGTAGGCTGAAACAGTTCAAGCTGAAATAGCTTGCACTGTTGCAGGCTGTATGACTCTTCCATAAAACTTTGGAATGAACCCACCATAGCAAAGAATGGCTTATGCTTATTGAGACCTTCCTTTGTTCCAAAACCAGTGCTGAGTGCTTTATGTGACACCTCTCCTCTTTACCGCCCCCCACCCCCATCACTCCATGAAGCAGATCTGTCATTTTCCCAGTTCTACAGATGAGGGGACGGAGGCTCAGCTAATCTGAGGGTTTCTGCTCCTAATTGCATGCCTTTCTTTCCCTGTAAGGCGACGGGAAGGGCAAGATAGAACTTGCTGTCCTCAGGGTGAGACTTGTCTTTTCCCATCTTTCTCTGTTTATACTTTGCCTCTCTGTTTTGGCTCCTTTCTTCACAAACATTTAATAAGTACATCTCACATGATCAAACACTTATTCTACAGTTAGGACAAGTGAAGTGAAGAAAGCAATGACACCCTTAGACTGTTCTCTGAGGTCAAGGAAAACTTCAGAAGAAAGGATTACCTGAGGAGGTCTTGGAGTTAAAGAAGAGAGCAATTGGGTCACAGCACTATCAGGGGCTGCGGCGCCTCCCTTTCGTGTTATTGTTCTTACTTCGATCCCTAGGACCACATATGGTCCCCCAAGCACTTCCAGGAGTGATCCCTGACAACAGAGCCAGGAGTAGCCATCCCTGGATGGGACCCAAAACAAATGGAAAGAAAAAAGAAGATAAATTGGTGGGGAAAAGAATAAGATGGGCAGATTTTAATTTCCGCAAAAAAGGAACAGTATGTGAGAACACTAGAGATATGAATTTGCATGTGCATAAAAAATCTTGTAGTAAATAGAGTTCAAAAACCGTAGAAGTACTGGGGCCAGAGAAGTGGGCATGGAGCTGGCCTTACAGGCAGCCAGCCCGTTTCAACTCCCAGCACCTCACGTGGTACACAAGCTTACCGGGAGTGATCCCGGGGCTCAGGACCAGAGCCAGCCCTGAGCTCTGCCAGGCGTGGCCCCCAAAACCAAACCAAACCAAACCAAAAAATTATAAGCATAAAATAGGGAAAGGTTAAAGTATTGTAAAAAAGATTTCTCCCCAGCCCACCCCACTGGGTCTGTGCTGTGACAAAAATACGGATGGGGGAACAATTCACTGCTCACTGATAAGAAATTCAAATGGCTACCAGATAATTTTTTCCCATCTTCTACTCCCAACCACCACGACCTCTAAAGAGATTTGTTTAGTCTGTTTGAGAAAGAGGTGGTGCTTATTAGAAGCCTAATGGGCAAGTGAGAATCTCCAGCTGAGATTCGTGTAATCGGATTCTTTTTGTTTTGTGTTTGTTTGTTTTTGGTTTGAGGGCAGTGCTCAGGGCTTACTCTGGCTCTGTGATGGGGGGTCGGGGGGCTTACTCTGGCTCTGTGATCGGGATCTCTCCTAGTGGTGCTTGGGGTTGAGCCAGATCAGCTGCTTGGCAGTCAAGCGTCTCAACCACTGTACTACCCCTCCTGCCCTCAAATGGAATATTTATCTTTTTATTTGCTTAATTCTACCAAATGGCAGGGAGGGGGTTCAGAAATCAAGCATACATGTTAATCATGGATAAACTTGATTACTCAGCGATAGCATAGCGGTTGGGCGTTCGCCTTTCACGCAGCCGACCCGAGTTTGATTCCTCCGCCCCTCTCGGAGAGCCCGGCAAGCTACCGAGAATATCGAGCCTGCGTGGCAGAGCCTGGCAAGCTACCCGTGCGTATTGGATATGCCAAAAACAGTAACAATAAGTTTCTCAATGAGAGACGTTACTGGTGCCCGCTCGAACAAATCGATGAGCAACGGGATAACAGTGACAGTGACAGTTGTAAACTAGGTGAAAGTGCTAAATTTCATTATCGTGATTAATTCCATGACCAAAATCTCATCAACTAAGCCGGAGAAAATAGTATAGCAGATAAGGCATTTAAATGCCTTGCATGTGGCAAACTGAATCCAATCCCTGGCATCCCAGAGGGTCCCCCCCCCAGCCCCACCAGGAGTGATCTCTGCAGAGCCAGGAGTAAACCCCAAGCACTGCTGGGTATGGCCCAAAAAACAAATTAAAAAAACAAAACCCAAGGGGGCTGGAGTGATAGCACAGCGGGTAGGGCATTTGCCTTGCATGCCGCTGATCCAGGTTCAATTCCCAGCATCCCAATGGTTCCCCAGCACTGCCAGGAGTAATTCCTGAGTGCAGAGTCAGGAGTAACCCCTGTGCACTGCTGGGTGTGACCCAAAAAGAAAACAAACAAACAAACAACAAAAAAAAAAACCTTAAACTGGGCCAGGGTTAGAGTCTCAGTGGCTGGAAAATATGGAAAATATACTTTGTGGATTGGACCCATGGGGTCAGTTCCTGGCACTGCCTGGCCCCCAGGGCCTGGGGTACGAGTCCAGAGCCAGCTCTGGAGCGGCCCTAACTCTGGCAGGTGTGGTCCCCAAACCAAACCAAACAGAAAAAATTCTTTTTTTCCTTTTTTTTAGTTTCTGGGTCACAGCTATCGATGCTCAGCGGTTACTCCTGACTGTGTTGGAGATCGCTCCTGGCGGGCTCAGGGAACCATCTGGGATGCTGAGGATAAAACCCTAGTCCGGCATGGCAAAGGCCAGCATCTTATCAACTTTACTATCTTTCTGGCCTCAACAAACAAAATTCTTCCCACCCCACCCCCACCCTCACCCCTACTTACTCCTAGCTCATGCACTCAGGAATTACTCCTGGGGGGGTTGGATTCTATAGAAACCAAACTAGATTGTAGAGACACCCCCCCCACACACACACACACGCACACACTCCCCCAGCACAGCAGCACCTAGAAAGGGGCAGGCTCCACTCCAGAGTTCAGAATCAGAAATTCTGGAGATGAGGCCCCCGCAATCCAGCCCTTCATGTATGTCAATGCAGGCGGATGGCAGCTCTTTTCAGGAGCAGAGCCCAAGGAGAGTGCCAGAATCAACTCCCAGTGCTTCGGGGGATCCTGATTAGCCACTGCTTTGCTTTGCCATTACCCTAATACGGATGGAACGTAAGGCCCATTAGACAAAACATGAACCAGACCTGTTACACAGAACTGTGAAGTCAGTTTTTCTTGGCTTTGCCTTTGGTCATTCCCCCGCAGCCCCCCCCCCCCAGTGATTGCTTCATAGCCATGCTGGTCTTTGAACTTTTCCCTTTTCTAGTAAAAGTACAAATTCCAGCTGGAGTTCTTGACCAACAACATCTTTCTACAGAAGTTGCTGTCTTCAATGCTTTGCTAAGTTCTACAGATAAGATAAATAATTTACCAAATGTAGGTTTCTGATTACTCACTCTATTAGCATTTGGAGCAAAGAACTGAGGCCCTTGGGGAGTTTGATTCGTTTACAAGCAGCCCATCTGCTTTTGTTTTTTTGGTGGGGAGTTTTCGGAGGGTGAGGGGGTTGTCTGGAAAAGCCAGGGAGCTCCCAGCATCCCACACATACTTTAGGGATGAACTGCCTAAATCTTACGGGTTTTACTGGAAATCCTGGGGAATGCTATTTTCTTATTATTAAAAAATACACAGCTGCAAGGACTCTGCTTTCCCTCCCTCATCCCTCTTTTTTTTTAAATGCTGAATAAAAGCAAAACTCCACAATTCATTTTCAAATATTGTACAAAATAAGATAGCTAAGAGGGTATTTTCAATCTTGTGCAATTTATTTCTCCTAAATTCGTGTTGCACGTTACAAGAATGATTTCAGGGAATTTTATAGAAGGGATTAAGTACGGTTTCTTCTAAATCAAGTGACAGTGTTTGGGGAAAAAAGGACCAGCCTTTTTCATCAGTGTATCATTCTTCAATCACACAATTTATGAAGTACAGTAGCCGTGGTGATATGCAGTAAAATTCTGCATCTGAAGCTAGTCCTTGGACTTTTTCCTTTATGGAAGTACTTGTCATTATTATTTTATGTGAGTCTAAGAGGAAATGGCATAAACAAAGAAATTGCAACAAAAATTGCGGAGTCTGTATGACCCATGGTAACACCCAAGAAATAATGCATTAGATGTAATAAATGTTGTTTAAGTTCCTTCAATATAACTTAACCAGCAGTTTAATTGACTGCGTGTGTGTGTGTGTGTGTGTGTATGTGTGTGTGTGCGCGCGTGCGCGCGCCCGTGTGCGCACACGCGCACGCTCAGGGTTTGGGGTCACTCCCATGGTGCTAAGGGATTGAGCCTGGAAATTCCTTGTACAAAGCATGTGCTTCGTGGGACTGGAACGAGAGTAGAACAGGTAGGGCACTTGCCTTGCATGCAGTTGATACAATTCAATCCCTGGCACCCCATAAGGTCCCCAAGCATGTCACGAGTGATCCCTGAGCACAGAGCCGTGATTAAGCCCTGAGTACCACTGGATGTGGCCTACAAACAAAGCAAGACTGTGTGTTTCTCCACAGTGGGCTCTCACCCAGTCCTGAAGGCTATGTGTGTTGGGGGAGCCTCGGTTTCTGTCCTGCTTCTGTGCTCAGGAGTGGCCCCTGGTGGTGCTCAGGAGACTGGGGGAGTGGGGGCGCAGGGAATGGGACTGGGGGCGGCTGCATAGAAAGAAGCACCTTTGATGCAGGCAGGTAGGTTGTCCACACCATGGCAATGGGAAGTGATAGTCACCAGTCTTAAACTTGACCCAGTTGACCCTGAGGAGACTGGATCCTTCCCTACTGAAAGGGCCTGAGGAAATTACTTGAGAACCCACAATGCCTTCCTTTAATCTGATTAACCCTCTGAGGCCAGCCCAGACCAGAGAAGGCTGGAACCACCCTCCAAGAGATGACCTAGCAGGAGCAAAGGTCAAGAAAAGGAGTTTTCCAAGAGAATCTTCGGCTACTCCCAGTCTATCCCTGTTAGCAACAACCCTGGCAATAGGCTCTTACCTAGCTAGAAAGGCCACCTTGAACAAAGGAAAGGCATGTATGTGCTGCCCGACCCCGTGTGCTATTGTGCCACATGGCCAAGCACGTGTGGTGCTCAGCACATGTGTCACCCATATTTCCCCTCTTGAGATGTGTACTTTCATATCTAACTTTCATATCATATCTAGTGTTGTGTAGGCTCTCTGCGTTGGAGAAGCCTGTGTTCTGTCTTCAGCGCGTGACTCTCACACTTTCTCTCCCTCCTTCCCCCTCCAAATAAAATCTGTTTTCCTTCACTGCTCGTCTACTCCTGAAATTCTTTTCTGTAAGGCAAGACAAGAACCCGGAAACCCCGTGTCAGCCTGGGCCTGACTTTCCTTTCCTGCAGAGAGCCTGAGCCATGGCTCCCCAGGAAATCGGGTGGTGGGGACCAACTCCCATGCTTGGAACACCAAGAGGACGCCAGGTGTGGCTTGAGGGCCACCCCATGGGGCTGGCGGGCTCTGGCCTGTGCTGTGCAGGGGTTCATCGCAGACTCAGCCCTGTCCTTCTAGATGGCCTCGGGGCGGCAGAGGGGATCTGGAGCGAGTGGCGGTCTCTCCTCCCACCTCACATACACAGCTCCCAAGGGCCACCTCTTTCCCCTTGACCCTTAAACTATGTCTCCAACCCTCTCTGCATTTTCTCTTTTTGTTTTTGTGCTATACCCAGCAGTGCTCGGGGCTTACTGCGGGTCTGCACTCGGATCACTCCTAGGTGGGTCGGAGACCATCTGGGGCATTGGGGGTCAAAACATGCAGGGCAAGTGCGTTCCTTAGTCTACTACCTCTCAGTCCCCTCTGTGTAACCCAACCCCCCTTTTTTCTTTTTTCTGTTTTGGGTTCCTGTCTGGCAGTGTTCAGGGCTTACTCCTGGCTCTGGACTCAAGGATCACTCCTGGAGGACCTTGGGGGTGGGGGTGTGGGGATATGTTGTGGCAGGGGATCAAACCAGCGTTGTGTGCAAGGCATGTGTATTATCTTTTCAGCCTTTTCATACACTTAAAAAAAATCAATGGGGGGGCTGGAGCGATATCACAGTGGATAGGGCACTTGCCTTGCACGCAGCCGACCCGGGTTCGATTTCCAGCATCTCATATGGTCCTCTGAGCACTGCCAGGAGTAATTCCTGAGTGCAGAGCCAGAAGTAATGCCTGTGCACCTGTGCATCGCCGGGTGCAACCCAAAAAGCAAAAAAAAAAATTTTTTTTGATGGGGCTGAAACAATAATACAGTGGATAGGGCACTTGCCTTGCACACGGTCAACCAGGGTTCAACCCCAGCACTTCATATGGCCCCCAGAGCCTGCCAGGATACTGAAGACAGAGCCGAGAGTAGGCCCTGAGCACCACTGGGTGTGATGCCCCAGATTTTAAAAACTTGAGATTCTGTGGTTTATAATACAGTTTATAATGGTTTCTCATGCACTTTTCTACTTCCTATAACACCCTGTGAGTAAGAAAGGCAACATGTTTACAGCTTACTACAAATCTGTTGTTTTCCTGTCAGCAAATAAGTTGGTTGTCCCCAATGTAGGAATGTGTTCAAAGTCCCTTGCATAGAAATGAGAGTCTCAGGTTGGCCTGGGAGAGACCAGGTGGAGCAGTTAGCCCAGAGACAGGGCAGCCGTGTTAGAACAGGGACACCTCCAAAGGTGGAAGGAGGTAAGGTAAGGACACAAAGAGGAATTTCTGTGCTTTAAACCCCTGAGTTTAAAGCTATTAAAAAAGGCAAGAATGACAGAACAGCGGGTAGGGCGCCTGGCACCCCGTATGGCTCCCCCCACCCCCAGCTCCACTAAGAGTGATCACTGAGTGCAGAGTCAGGAGTAAACCCTGAGCACTGCTGGGTGTGCACCCCCCCCCCCCGCCAAAAAAAAAAAAAAGCAATTAAAGAGTGTTAGAATGCTACCTGCTAGCTCTTTTGCGTTTCTCTGGGAGATTAACCTACTTTCTTGGCTCATTTTCTTCTTCCTACAGGCGTTGTTATAAAAGCCTTGGAAGACTCCATCTGCATCTATTATGGTAGTTCCAGGCCTTTCAGGGACACAGTCATTTACCTTTATTTCCGTTGCTTCCTCTCCACAGCAGGTACAAAGACTGGCCGGAGTGTAAGCCCATTCTCCCACGTCTAAGAAACAAGCTGAGAAAAAGGAGCCAATAGTCGTGCATGAGCTCCTTCTTCTTTCTCTGTCTTCGACAGATTCTAGAGACTGGAACGATAAATCCGAGAAAGGTGGCATGTAAGTGTACACTACACACACACACACACACACACACACACACACACACACACACGTGAAGACAGGACGCAGGCACTCGCTCTCCACACCAGTTTTCCGTATGCTGCAGTTAAGGTTTCTTATTGCTCCTTCAACCTTCTTTCGGTTGGTTGAAGGCTGAATGAAACACAGCCTTTCCCGCAGACATCAAAGCATGTCTCCAGCGTAGCAAACTATCCATCCAGTCTTTTGTCTCTCCGGCTACATTCCAATTTAACCGGGGCTGCCTTGCATGATAATCAGGCCTAATTACCGCTTTATCCCTTGATTGTTGTGCTGAGTTTTGGAACTGTGGAGTTCTTTCCTCAGTTGGGTTCTGCCTCCCCTCACTCTCCCTGCTACTATTCAGCCTGCCCATCTGAGATCTAAGATTCAGCCTTCAAAATTAGCAAATAGGTGAAAAAGGGTAGGCCTGTGCCTCGGGGAGGGCAGCGTGCTGCCTGCTTAGTAAACTCCTTTCCCTGCTGGGGAAAGGCCTCGCCGTGTACTGGATATTCTGAATACCACAGGAGCTTTAAGAGATTTATGACAGTTAAAGAGCAAAACAAAGGCCTGACACAGCCTCCTGGGTTCCCCGAGGTGAGTTCCTTCCTCTCATCGCACACACATGGGCACATGCCTCTGTGAGACATGGAGACCAGTAAGAAGGGGCCAGAACAGGTCTTTTGGAAACTTTTTTTAGACCTTTTTCCCCACTGGGTAAGACACTGGATGCTTCAATTTCTCTAACTAAAAAGAAGGGGTTATGGGCAAACAAAAGTGAAAAATAAAGAGGAAACGGAATCATCCGCGTTGGCCTTCAACGGAAACCCATAGGTAGATGATAATTCATCTTTCATCTTCAGGTTCTTTTCCGAGTATACTTTATTCTCTCACCTAGCACTTCTAAGTGCCAGGTATGCCCAGACCATAGGACATACCTCTTGCTCCCTGGAAAAGGGCAAACTGAACCTCACACGACTAGAAGCAGTTCGTTGAAGAGGAAAATTTAATTAAGTATTTATATGGGCCTGATATATAGTACAGAAGGTTTGGCCATAACCTTGCACAAAGACAACCTGGGTTCAATCCCCAGCACTGCATTTTGGTCCTAAAACCTGCCAGGAGTGATACCTGAGTGCAGAACCAGGAGTAAACCTTGAGCACTTCTAGCTTTGGCCCCAAGCCAAAAACCTCTCTCTCCCCTCTTACACACACACACACACACACACACACACACACACACACACACACACACACACACATACACACGTATGTCACAGAGTCCTGAGAGTACAGGGGGTTAAGATACTTGCCTTATACACAGCCAATCTCAGTCTGACTCTCAACACCACATATGATTCCGTCCACACTGCCAGGAGTAAGGCCCTACGCGTCGCCAGGTGTGACCCAAACTCCCCTCCCCAACAAGAGTCTAATGTAAGTAGGACCTGGTCAGAGACTTTCCTCCAGGTGGGTCTGCTGATTGTGGTCTTGCAATTACACTTTTTTCCTTTCACTTGTTTTCCATAGAAAGTATCAGGCATAGAACAAGAGTCATATAGTACCGCAAGCAATCGTGTTTCTGTCTAGTTTCAGCAATGACCAACATGACCTGTGTTTCACTTAGGTTTTGTGGTGCTGGGGATGAGACTCAGGGCCTCATACATGCAAGGTAAGTGCTCTACAACTGAACCATCAATTAGTTGGGGAAGTTTGGGCCACATTTGACAGTGCTCAGGGCTTACTCCTGTCTCCATACTCGGGAATCACTCCTGGAAGTGCTCAGGGGAGCAAATATGGTGCCCAGGATCAAACTGGGATTGACCATGTGCAAGACAAACTCCTTAACCCCTGTACTATCTCTATAGGAAGTGAAAAAAAAGAGAAACAATTTTTCAGAGAAGAAACACTTCCTTGGAAACAGCATAATGAGATGAGATAATGAGGACTAGAAAGCAGGCCTAAACTCCCTGAGGCTGGCCAGAGCATCTCACAGTGCCCAGCAATCTCTGGGCCCCACTGCAAACGCAGAAGGCTCAGGGTGGGGCCGCAAATCCTGCATTACTCCCCAATTCCTAGGTGATATCTTGCTGTCAGACTTGCAATCACACTTGAGGATAAGGTTCACTTTCTTGTTTTTACACAGAAGGCAACAGGCTCTGAGAGATCAATACTGGCTCCAAATTGCAGGATTCACCAAGTCGCTTTGTGCAGTTGGCTCAAGACTCTGAACTTGCAGAGCGGCCTGTCACCAGCTGAGATGGAGCCATGCTGCTTGCACAGGCGGGCCAGGCCCGGAGCTCAGCGCCAGGACAGATTTCTGCTCAGAGGGACAATCTGAGGAGCTGCCATGTGCTGTTCTGCCACAGTCTGTTATTTCTTATCACACTCCCTGCATCCTCTGGAGTTGGCCCCTTGGATTCTTCTTGGGAATCTAGGAGACTGCTCAGGCAGGAAGCCTGAGCTCGCTGTAAGCCTTGACTCTCACATGTGCCCAGGCTCGAGTCTTTTTATTTTTGCATCTAAATGTGAGTGCATTGAGCAAGTTAGGGAAGGACCCTGAATTGTAAAGACAGTATGGATGAATCATCTAAATATTCGTGTTAGGACTAGCAAGCCCTGCTTGATACTGGAAGCCGTGTTTTGCATTATGACTAGTAAGTGCAGGGAGTGGGGGGCGGGGAGGGGAACCTGATTATCTCTGACCTGGCGCTCAGCTTTTAGATCCTCCCTGAATGAAAAGGGATGCTGGGTGAGGCTGAGGCAGAGGTCACAGAAGCTGGCCCTCTACTCTTTTTCCATCAGTGACAGAATTTAGGAGAGGGGGACTGAAGAAGGACCCCAGGGCATGTTGTACAGTAACTCATGGTGAAGGGCTTTCATGGACCATCTCAACTCCAGATATTTCTAGACCAAAATATGACCAGAAGCAAAAGTAGAGTGGGTGGGGCATTTGCCTTCCATGGAGCTGACTTGGATTCGATGCGAGGCACCTGAGATGATCCCCCAAGGCCGCCGGTGTCCCCCCTCAGCATGGTGCCGGGAGTAAACCCTGCACACCACTGGCTCCAAAACAAGATCAATAATAATAAAAGTTTAATAAAAGTTTAAAATATGACCAGGATCTTACCTCCCTGTGCACACACTGGCACGCAGGCATCATGCGCCCACATGCAGGGGCTTCTCTGTCTCTTTGCTTGTTGGAGCATCTTTTCTGCTGGCCTGGGAACAAGTTCTGTTTGGAAAGAAATGTCTCTGGGTTGGAACAGTCTGATCTTTCTGGGAGGCACAAAGACAAGACTGTGCCGCCCCGAAACATCACATGTTACTTTTCTGTCTTTTTCACCCTGATTCAAGGCAATGACACATTTTTCCTGGGCCTTCTTATCTCCAAGGGGAGCCCAGGAGAACGGTAGGCAGAAGCGGGGTGCTGTTGCAATGTGGAGTTCTTGGAATCAAGAGTCCAAGAGAAAGTTCATTTTGGGTTCTGGGTCCGTGCAGGAGTGAGTGAGTGAGTGTGTGTCTGTGTGTCTGTGTGTCTGTGTCTGTGTGTGGTGGGGGGTGCTGCGAGCGCTCAGAGGAAGGACGTGTAATAGTCAACTTCGGGGCGGCTGGGGGCGGGGAGGGTGCGGGCCTCCCGGAGCCCGCGGCCGTGAGCAGCCGGCTTTGTGAATGGAGCGAAGGGGGCGGGGGCTGCACATAGCTGGAATTCCTTGATCTGGGTGGGCTCCCTCTCGGGGATTCGCAGGATCTGTGGGAAATGGAAGATGAAAGGCGTTGCGTCTCCAGCCTATCAGGTTGCAGCGTACAAAGGCGAGGGAAGCAGGGGGTCCAGGAAAGCCCCCTCCAGGCCGGGCAGGGGCGGGGGGGGGGCGGAGAGAGTGAGGGGAGCGGGATCACGTTTCCCATCACCTCAGAGCTGTGGAATTTCCTCTCTTGTGAGGCTGGGGGCGGCCGGGAATAAGGGGCTGCTCCGAGGGGCGCGGGTGCTGGGTGCGCGCGCGGGAGGACGGGCGCGCGGGAGGACGGAGACGGGCGCGCGGTAGGACGGACACGGGCGCGGGAGGACCGGCACGCGCGAGCGGGAGGACGGAGACGGGCGCGCGGGAGGACGGAGACGGGCGCGCGGGAGGACGGACACGGGCGCAGGAGGACGGACACGGGCGCGGGAGGACCGGCACGCGCGGGGGAGGACGGACACGGGCGCGCGGGAGGACCGGCACGCGCGAGCGGGAGGACGGACACGGGCGCGCGGGAGGACGGGGACGGGCGCGCGGGAGGACGGACACGGGCGCAGGAGGACGGACACGGGCGCGGGAGGACCGGCACGCGCGGGGGAGGACGGACACGGGCGCGGGAGGACCGGCACGCGCGCGCGGGAGGACAGAGGCTCAGGCAGGGCTGGGTCTGGCGGGGAGCCGAGGCGCCCCCCGCTGCGGACGCCCCCGGACCGCGAGACGGAGCCATACAGCTGGTCTCCAGCGGGGGAAGGGGTGAGGCCAGGGACAACCCTCATTTTTCCTTTCTTTTTTCAGGAAGAATAAAAACAGTGGAACCCCATCTGGTCGAGGATGGGCCCAATACAAAAGCCTTTTCTGGCAGAGACTCGGAGAAAGGGAACGGGAGGGGACAGATCACAACGACGACGACGACAACAACAACAACAACAAAAAGGAAGAAGTAAAAGGAAACGGAGGGGAAGGGCGTTTTACAGCACGAGCCCTAGCGTAATCAGACAATGCATTGTTCTGACGTTGTGGTGGGGAAAGTTATTAGATAGCACATAAATCACCACATACCATGGATGACAAAAATATTGCTTGTTTTCGGAAAATTAGAATGCAGTAAAATACACTTGTCGCCAACCATCCCCAGCTTCATTTCATCTTTCCCCTCCTGTTTCAGAGCGGCGCGGATTTTGTAGTCTATAGGGTCATCATTTTCAAACATCCATTAGTGCCATATTGCAGTCACGTGTGAGCTTCAGTTAATAAAGATTTCTGGCTGATAGATTGCTGGAGCAAGCAGGCATTCGCACTATCTCCTTTGAATTGCGCCTGAACCCCAACAGTGCAGAGCCCCCACCCCAGGCCTCACCATTTAAAAAAAATCATTTCACAAACCTTACACTCACATTGTCCCTCTCCTCTCCGAACACCCCCCTCCAACAGTGTTGAGAAGATGAAATGCATTATTTCTTTCCCTTTATAGCCTCTGCTTCTTCTCCCTCCTCCTTGGTCCTCATCCTTGACACATACAGTCATTTTCCAAATTTGGCTTTTTTTAAATACAAGATTTGGCATAAGACATGATTATTGAAATAGGTCCTTCTGGGTTTCTTAGTTGTTCCCAAAAACCAGGTGAGGAGAGTAACTCAAGTGATAATAAATGTGTGTGCAAGTAAAATAAACCAGCAACATATTATTTTTGTTCATTTTGTTTTATTTGGGGGCCACACCTGGGATGTTCAAGGACTACTCCTAGCTCTGCACTCAGGTATCACTCCTGGGGGTGCTCAGGGATGCCAGGAATTGAACCCAGGTCAGCTGCATGCAAGGCAAATGCTCTACCTGCTGCACTATTGCTCCAGTCCATTTTTTTAAAAGTAAAATAGATTTTATTTGAAGGGTTTTTGAGGTGGAAGAGAGAGAGAGAGAGACAGAGAGAGAGGGGAGAGAGAGAGAGAGAGAGAGAGAGAGAGAGAGAGAGTAACGTGCTCAAGAGAGAACGAGGGCTTCTCCAAGGGCAGAGATTCCAGCATTAGACACAAAAGCATGAAAGTCCACATCTCAAGAGGGGAGATGCGGGCGACACGTGCTCAGGCACCACATGTGCTCAGCCACTCAGGCACAAGCAGCACACGGGCTTGGACAGCATATGCACCAAGCCCATATTTTTTAATTCTGAGTTGAAATGAAAGTTAATTTGGAGGCTGAAGAGATAGTGCAGGGAGTACGGTGCTTGCCTCGCATGCAGCTGACCTTGATTCAAACCCTGCGACTGCATAGGGTACCCTGAGCCCCACCACGACAACCCTGAACACAGAATCATAAGCAAGCCCTGAGCATCTCTGGGTATGGTCCGCATCCCTCCCAAATTACAGGAGAAAAAAATTTGGGTTGTTATTATTTCCTCGGTGATACTAGGAATCAAACCCAAATCCTCGTACATGTAATGCAAGAATGTTGCTCTACCATGAGAAACAACCCGAGCCTCAAAAATTAAGTTTTGGGGGTTTGATTTGCTCTGGGTTATACCCAGCAGTGCTGGGGGCAGGGGGGCTGGTCCCCGTGTGCTGCCCCAGGGCCAATCACTGTGCCACTTGGGACCATGTGGTGCAGGTGCCAGGGATGGAACCCAGGTCTCCTGCATGTGGAGCTGGTTGAACTATTTCACTGGACCTGAAAATTAATTTTTGAATGTTCTATAGTCAGCTTAGCCTGCTGTTGGCCTTCACAGGGGAGGGTCTAAATGGCCTCCAGGGTTAAAATTAGAAGCAACTTGCAGCCCCAGCCCGATTTACCAGCTGGGCACCTTATTTTTATTGAACGAACACTTACACAGAATTTACCATGTGTTTGCACTGTTCTAAGCATTTTACAAATATTTGCTCAGCTAATCCCCACAGTCGTGTTATTATTATATAACACCATTGTGAAGTGGGGTGATTCCCAGCCTCGTTTCGCAGACAGGAATCTGAGCTGTGAGCTGGCCTCTCCAGCCCGAAAGCATGCTGTTCCACGGAAGACGGTTTTGGTTCCTCTTCAGCCCTGCTTGCAACCTTAGACGGGACAGAGGCGGGACAGAGGCGGGAGGGGGGTGGCGCGCAGGAAGCGGGGAGGCTGAGGCCACAGTGAAGACAGAGCATTTTTCCCCCCGCACCCGGGAAAACCACAGAGCAGAGGGAGAGTTTCCTGGCAGCGCCTCCCTCCCCTCCCCAAGTAGAGCAACACAGCGCGTCTCGAGACCTTCTTACAATTCAATTCACAGCCTCGGTCCTGTGCCATTTCCGTTTCCTTGAACTGCGTCGAGACATGATTCTGGTCCCCACCAGCTTCTGACCTCATTACTCATTCTGTTTACAGCCTGGCTTCTCCCTTCAGACTGCCCTGATTTCCCAGATAGGAATTTGGCTGCCCTCCTTGACTGTGATTCAGATTCTCACCCCAGCCACATTGCATCAGACCCTCCCATGTCCCTAGTCTCTGGTCAGACTGGAAGCCCCCCATCTCCTTCTCCACCTCTCCCGCCCCCCCCCCCCAATATCCTCTCCTCTTTAACCCCCTGCCATGGATCAGAGCGCGCTCTGGAGGGGCAGGGTGGGGTTACTGAAAACCTGGGATGAAATCGGGTGAAAGGATGGTGTGGCGAGGGCGCTGCAGAGAGAGGTGAGACATTCATGCCTGGCAGGTCAGAGGAAGCAGAGGCGGGAGAGGCGGGAGACAGGCACCCAGGGGCCAGCTTGGGAGGCTGGACAAGGAGGGGCGGGGGCTACATTCTCACAGCAGGTGGAAAGGAAGGTGCGTGTGTGAGAGGCAGAAAGCAAAGCTCCAACCGCTCACTTGGATCTGAGGAGCAGGGGCCTGGACAGTACCATGCTTCGGGCTCCTCTGGGGGGCCTGTCCGAGGCAGTCGGGGAGCTGACACTTTGCCCTCCAGGAAGAGAACACTGCCTGGCCCAGCCTCATTGCCGGCAGTTAGGCATAAGCGGGAGAGAAATGTTTGGCTCCCAAGACCGGATCATGTGCTTCGCATGTGAGAGGCCTGGATTTGATCGCCTGGCACTAAGATGGGGGTGTGGAAGAGGAAGGAGCCCAAGGGCACTGCCAGGTGTGTCCCCCCCAAAAGACTAAACAACAACAAATGTGTGCCAGGCATATGGTATATTTCTGCCAGATCGCAAGCTTGTTAAGTTTATTACTGGTCCCAGGAAGGAGCCGCTGTCTTAGGGAAGGAGGGAAGGGGCCTGGGAAGAGGCCAAGCGGGACTTCAAGAGGGAGTCCCACCAGACTCCCCTGTGCATGGCCGCAGAGGAGAGGCGCTGAGGGAGGGCACCCAGAAGCAAAGCCCTGTCAGAAGACGTGTGGGTACGGGTCTCGGGGGACAGGGAGGCAGGGCTGGCAGCACACAGGGTGAGGGGTTCAGGTAGTTTCATCCACCATTGGCAGCAGGACTCAAGTTTGGGGGCCTCAGAGACCCGTCATCCTGCCAAATGCTTTCCCTCTGACCCTAGGAACTTCTTCTCTAACCTTGTTCTTTGTCCTGAAAACTTGGGCCACCATCCCAAATAGTTCCCACCGAGGGGAAAAGTCTTAGAACAGATTATAAAAGATGTGGGTGCCCTCTTTGGCCACCTCCGTGTTTGTTTATTTAATTTTTGTTTGCTTTCTTGGTCACACTTTGCAGTCTCAGGGCTTATTCCTAGTCCCACAGTCAGGGATCATGCACTCAGGGATCACTCTTGACGGTGCTGGAGAACCATATGGAGTACCAGGGGTTAAACCCACGTTTGCCTTTGGCAAGGCAAGTGCCCTACCTGCTGGGTCATTGCTTGGGCCCTTAGTCCATGTATGAATGTGGCTCATCTTATACTCTGACACTACCTTGTAGCTTTGAGCAGTTGGTTTTTGTTTTATGCTGCAGAGTTGGAGATCAAACCCAGGGTCTCATTCGTGCCAGGCATGTGCTTTAAGGCCAGGTCTCATCTGCAGCCCAGGAAGGAGCAGCTACACCCGGCTTTCCTTCCTGGCCGCAGCCTGGACACGGAGGGGAGTTATTTCCCTCCACTTGTCTTTCCAGAGCTAGGAGCGGCGTTCCTTTGCTTTATATTCAGTCTTGCTGAACTGGCACAGCCACCCTGGCAATGTCTGTGCTTCTCCCCACTGGACACTGGGGGAGACAGAGACTCAGGATGGACCAGAGAGACAGAGCTGGGTAAAGCACCTGCCTGGCATGAGGCCAGCAAGATTTGATCCCTGCAGGCAGCACACATGATCCCCAAGCCCCACCAGGAGTGATCTCTCTGCACAGAGCCAAAGTACAGTCGAAAAAACAGATGAAGAAAGAAAGCAGACAGAAATAAAGGGCTATGCCAAGCAGGAGCTCTGCGCAGTGCCTCCAGCTGGCCTCTGTGGACACCGCCAGAGCCAGTCCCCTGGAACCTTGGGACACGAGTCAGACACTTGCAAGCATCAGCCAGCTAGGAAGTCACGGGACCAGCTGGCACACCATGAAAGGGGGGACTCTGAGGTTTAGCTTTTTGATCGCTGCATTTAGGGCTCTTTTTTTGGGGGGAGGGAGAATGGGAAACACATCTGGCAGTGCTCAGGACCGCTCCTAGCTCTGTGCTCAGGCCCACACCTGTCTCTGTGCTCTGTGCTCACGGTGCTGTATGTGATGCCAGGGATTGAACCAGAATTGACACATGGGGCCACCGCTCTCTGGCCCCATGTATTTAGTTTTTATTTGTTTTGGGGCCACATCCAATGGTGCTGGTGGTAAGGGTTGGGGTGGGATGGGGGCGACTCCTGGCTCTGTGTTCAGACATCAGTCCCCAGGGATGAAAACCGGGCCTCTTGCAAGCAAAGCAAGCACTTCGAGCCCTGGCCCCAGTTCCCTAGCCCCTGCATTTAGTGATGGAGAAAACCAGTGGTGTGGGGAGCAGAGCAGTAGCTCAGGGGGTGGGTGTTGATCTCGTACCGGACGACCTGGGTTTGGTCCCAGCATCCCACATAGTCCCCTGAACACTGCCAGGAGTAATCCCTGACTGCAGAACCAAGAGTAAGCCCTGAATACCACCAGGTGTGGCTCAAAAAAAAAAAAATTAATGTAAAAAATAAAATAAAATATCCAGGGGTTGGGAGGTGTAGCTCAGTGGCAGAGAGAGGCCTCAGGACTCTTTCTCAACAAACAAAACACTGATACAGCAGCAGGGGCACAGGTGGCCAAGCTGATCATGCTGAGCATGTGTGAGGCCCTGGGTGTGACCCCCAGGGCTATACATTTCTGCACCGCAGGGGAGCCTCCACAACAACAGAAAGTAAGTCAATAAAGTGCCAGTGCACCACCACACAACCCAACTTTCCCTGAATATGACCCGGGGCAGGCCCCAAGGCAGCATGATTTCTGGGTTTGAGGTTCCCCCTAAAGTAGAGAGTGGGAGTGAGGGGCCTGGGAGGAAGCTCGGGTGCATGTCTGGAGTGGGGGCGGGGCTGGCGGAGGGGTGTGGGGGTCGCCTTCCGCTCACCCTGGAAACGCGAACAGCCTGGACTTGGCTGGCCGGCTGGAAGGGAAGCCCCATCAGGGGAGCAGCCACCGGGCCTGACCTTTCGCTGGGGCTGATGAATTGGCAGCAACTGTGTGACATCAGGGAGACATTCTCTTCTCTGTGAGCTCAGAGCTTCCATTTAGAAATTCCTCAGTCACCAGCCGAGGCTGCAGAAGCTCAGGCACACTTGCGGTGACAGCAGGTGATGTGAGCTGCCTGCCCAGCCTCCAGCAGCCTGCGTAATCCCCGGGATCCCGGCGGCTGCGGGATGGCCATGTAAGGTTCGATCACTGGCCTTCTTCAGCCTGCTGGGCTGCCAGCCCTGGGAGCTTGGCCGGACTGGGTCACGGGCCTGGCGTGCCAGGCAGACGCCCAGGGCCGTCGGCTCTCTCCAGCACTCTGCTGTGTGGCCACTCTCTTCTCGTCCTCATTCCTGGTGCGAGTGTGCCTTCAGTTACGATGAAGTCAGCCCCAAAGTTATCCCGACCTACTTGTGTTTGACTTCTGCATGGAGATGGTGGGGAGGGACAGATGGGCCAGGGGACACAGGTAGAATGAAGACACCAGTGTCTTACTTGAGAATGGTGGAATGAACCATCATTTGAGTACGATAAAGGTGACGAAGGAGGAAGTGACACCAAGGACACAGGGCAGTGTCGGATGCAAGGTGAGTTAGTTTTCCCTCTCGGGACCTCCGTGTTCTCACTGACGAAATGACACGGTGGGACTTAATGCACACCGGATTTCCCTCCAGATGTTAAAATGAAAAGTTTGAAGGCAGGAGTGAGACTCGGGAGTAGAGCACATCACTTGCAGTGGAAGGCCCTGGGTTCAAACCTTGGCACCCCTGGATGTAGGCCCCAGAGCAGGACTGAGGTGGACCGTGGCGGGGCAGGTCCAAGAAGAGACAAGAGGGGCTGGAGGGCATTTGCTTTGCACGCGGCTGACCCATTTCAATTCTCGGGACCCCATGTGGTCCCCGGTACACCACCAGGAGTAATTCCAAATTGCAGAGCCAAGAGAAACTCCCGAGCCTCACCAGATGTGGCCCCCAAACAAAAATAAACCCCCAAACACAAACAAAAAAGAAGCGGGGTAGAAAGGGAGGCGAATGGAGACCCAAGAACAGGTCACTCTCCGGTTCCCCCTTCATGCCATGGTCACGCCCATGTTCGCTGCTGATTGACGGACATGCCAGCTCACCTGACAGTGCTTCCCACTACCTTCCCCTGAGCAGCCACGCTGAGTGGGGCACCAAACGCAGTGTGTGGTCCCTCTCTGCCCACCGACCTCCCGCTCTCTGCCCTCTGACCTTGTGCCTTCATCTCCCTATGCACTCTGAGATTCACACACCTGCTGATCCCTGCTGTTAAATCCTGGAAGGACCCAGGATATCATCTGTGAGTCTGAACCCTAGTCGCCCCTTGAATCCTGGGGTGGGGCTTCAAACAGGCAGAAACACCAGGGTCCTCGTACTGCCATGCTGAGTGGACATGCAAGTTTGAAGTCGTTATAATTTTGTTCTCTAAAGGACCATCTTTGGAGTGATGTACAGCAGGTATGGCACACACCTTGTGTGAGGCTGACCTAGGGTTAATCCCTGCTTCCCCATGTGGTTCCCTGAGCCCACCAGGAGTAACTTCTGCGTGCAGAGTCAGGAGTAAACCTTGAGGATTGCCGGGTGTGGCTCAGCAAACAAAAAGAATCATATTTGTGGGGGAAGGGGCATCCCCAGCAGTGCTCAGGACAGACTTCTGGTTCTGTGCTCAGGGAAGAAACCGTATGCAGCACCAGGGGTAGAACTCAGGTCTGCATGCGAGACAAGCACCTTGGCCACTACCTCATCTCCCAGGCCCTTGAGGAACCCTCTGGATTCCAGCCCACCTGCTCATTAGTCTCAGGAGCTGACCTCACACACTTCCGGACGCAGCCCTTGGGTGGAGCCGGTGGACACAACCCCTGAAACTGAATTCTGGGGCTAAGTTACTAAAATATCCTTGACCGTCCAAGTCATGCTCCTAGCGGCATCTCCAGCTGGTCTGCAGGTCACACAAGATGAGGGGGGGAGGGGGAGGGCAGCAGGCGGGGGGCGGGGCATGGGGGGCGGGCCGCAGCAGCTGAAATTCCCGGAGTGGGGATTCTCCTCAACAGGTGTGGGCAAAGGTCTGTGACTTCAAGCTCTCTGAGGAGCAGGGAGTGTCAGGGGTGCTCAAATCTGAGGTGAAGCCAGGAATGTCCCCTCCGAGATAAGCCATGTGTTTGCTCATTCCTTCCAGGAACGCTTCTTGGGACCCACAGACACTGGTGAGATCTGAGACTCAGTTTGACACAGGAAATTCCCAAACAGTGTTCTGGAACCGGAACCCACTACCCTCGCCAGCAGCCTTGGTTAGTCAGACGGGGCATCGTTGCAGGAGGACTGAGCTGGGCCTCTCTGGGGCTGGGCCTCTCTGGGGAGGTGTCCGAGGAGCAGAGCTTGAGATAGGAGGATGGGAGAGAACATTCCAGCACAAAGGCCTGAGTGAGTGAGCCCAGTCAGGGAACTTAGAGTCCAGCATGCTCTGCAGAAACCCTGCTCCCTGCTGGCCTTTTTTTTTTTGCAAAGTTTGCAGGTTACCATCAGCACCACAGAGAACGTTTTCGACCTCAGTGTGCCAGCTGCTCCCCAAGCCGTTCCTCTGTTCCCTTAACACATCAGCCCTCATGGGTGGGCTTGGGACAGGTGAGGAAACAGATGTACAAAGGAGGTATCATTCCAACTCAGGTCAGGAACTGCCTGTGTGTATGTATGTGTGTGTGTGTGTGTGTGTGTGTGTTGTTGTTGTTGTTGTTGTTGTTGTTGCTGTTGCTGTTTTATGTTGCTTTTTTTTTGCATTTGGAGCCACTCTCAGTGCTCAGGCACTACTCCCAGCGGTGCTCCCAGGTCGCCCCAGGTGGTGCTGGGGGCCCATGCAGTGCTGGGAATGAGGCCCAGGACACCCTCCTCACAGCATGTACCCGCCTCTTGGAACTGCCTCTTTGCCCTGCTGCTGCCCATGTTCTCAATGGATGCCTTTTTGGAGAGTGGGGGTGGTACGCTTTTCTCTTGTGTGTTCATGGGTGTGCACGGAGCCACAGCCCCTGAGTTTGACAGGTCTCCCCAGTTTTCCAACCAGGGGTTCTGCAGAAACCAGGTAAAATTTCCATTTTTGGTTTCTTTGCTATTTGTTCTTTATGAGAACCTGAAACTGAAGAACAATCAAAACATCTACTCATAAGGAAGCAGAAGCAGTTGTGTTACTGAGGCTGATGAGCGCATCTGCCTTGAGACCATGTCCACCCCACTGGGGTCATTGCTGGCAAGTCGCCTTTTGGATATGTGCAGGGAGCACCACAGAGCCAAACTTTGGGAATGTTAACGAGTCCAGACTCGAAAGTTTGAACTTCACCATACGGTGGAGAAACAGTGAAAAGAGAGAATCAGGCTTGCGGGCTCTTTCGGGCTCTTGCGGCACGCTCCTTGCCGTTGCCGGCGGGAGCAGTAACATTGGCTTCCTTCTGTGTGACTCTGGGGACCAGCTGCTGGCCAGCGGCGGTGAGAGTGCGACTGCTGAGCGACACGCCTGGCCCCGCAGTGGCAGTTTGGAGCGGGGCACCGATACTTTCTCCTGAAGGAGATAAACCTGAAACAGAGGCAGGAAGAATCAAAAGCGGAAGGTTTTGAAGTAGAGATTCCAGTTTGCAGGTTATGATAAAATCTAGGGGTGGAGAGTTAAAGCCTGAGTTTCAATGATGGGGTTTTATAAAGACACTGATATCTGATAAATATATTTGCCTACTTTAAGCTGGCTTATCCACTTTCTCTTCCTTTCTTTCTTCCTTCCTTCCTTCCTTCCTTCCTTCCTTCCTTCCTTCCTTCCTTCCTTCCTTCCTTCCTTCCTTCCTTCTTTCTTTCTTTCTTTCTTTCTTTCTTTCTTTCTTTCTTTCTTCTTTCTGTTTTGTTTTAGGGCTCCTCCCAGCAGTGCTCAGGATTTACCCCTGGCTCTGACTGTGCTCAGGGATCACTTATGGCAGTTCTGGGGGACCACGTGGGAAGCCAGGGACTGGACCCTGGTCTACTGCGTGCAAGGCGAACCACCCTACCTTCCTAATTTTAAATGAAGAATTGAATAACACTGGAGGGGGTTGTTAATGACAGGAATATGACTTTAGTTGTTTGTTCGGTCGGCTGGTTTGGGGCCACCCCCTGCGCGCTCAGCTCTGCTCCTGGCTCACTCCCGGCTCTGCACTCAGGGACCCACCTGAGTGCAGGGGACCCACCACACCTGGTGCTAGGGATTGAACTTGGGTCAGCACATCAAGGCCAGTGTCCTATCCTCTTCCTATCTCCCCGAGCCTGTTTATCCATGTCCTAGGCTCCGTTTCCAGGCATTAGGGCTCCCTGCAAACCTACCTCCCCTGCTCTGGGTACACTGGTCCTCTTCCTCGCGGGGGATCACTCGTTGCCCCACCTGAAAGGCAAACACAGAAAAGCTGGACTCTGAGGCTAAACTTAGCCCCCTACTGACTCGGAGAAGAATCTAAACTTGGCCAAACGCCTCCTGGCTTCCAGCGGCCTAAAAAGCACCTCTTACCAGCCCCTGGCCGTCCACTGGTCTACAGCTAATAGTCTCTCTTTGGAGAGTCCTTGAGAAAGATATGGTGTTTGTTTTTGACCCCATTATCCATTTCAGCCTGTCCTTGATGGAAATACTTGGCTTCCAGCAGGCAGCTGCGAGGGCGGCACTAGGCCTGAGGGGTGTCTGGGTTGGGGGACCCTTTCATTTCGTCAGGCCAAGGCTTAGAGTTGGTCCTGAAAGAGCTGGGGAGGAAGGGCTGGCCCAGGCCCAGGCCAAAGACCACACTCAAAGGAAGGGTGAAGGGCTCAGATGGAGATGGAAGGAGTGGCCGCAGAGAGAGGAAGGGCCCAGGCTGGGCCGAGTGCTTCGAACCACTAAGCCTAGGTGCCCAGGAGAAGATGGGGAAGAGGGAGGGGTGAGGGAGGAAGGGGGACAGATGGAGAGGAGGGAAGAGTAAGGGAGGAGGGGGAACAAATGGGGAGAAAGGAGGGGTGAGGGAGGAGGGAAGATAGGGTGGGGAGGAGGGCGAGGTGAGGAAGAAGGGAAGGCAGGGTAGGGAGGACGCAGAGGTGAGGGAGGAGTGGGGATGGGTGAGGAGTAGGGAGGGGTGAGGGAGGAGGAGAGATGTACAGGGAGAAGGGAGGGGTGGGGAAGGAGTGGGGAAGGGTGGGGAGGAGGGAGGGGTGAGGGAGGAGTGGGGAAGAGTGGGGAAGAGTGGGGAAGAGTGGGGAGGAGGGAGGGATGAGGGAGAAGTGGGGATGAGTGGGGAGGAGGGAGGAGTGAGGGAGGAGTGGAGATGGGTGGGGAGGAGGGAGGGGTGAGGGAGGAGTGGAGATGGGTGGGGAGGAGGGAGGGGTGAGGGAGGAGGGAAGACAGAGTGGAGAGGAGGGAGGGGTAGGGAAGAGTGGGGAAGTGTGGGGAGGAGGGGAGACAGGGGGGGAGCCTCCGAGTGAGGGGTCTGGCTGCCCCTCTGCTCCCCCGCTTGATGAAGTGTGCTCTATTACACAGCAATGCACACACTCAGTGGGGTCAACGTCTCCCCCCTTCCCGGTCCCAGCATATAACCCTGAGTTTCCCATATGTCGCTTTCTGTCAAACGTGTATAGTTAAGCTCTTTGCACTACACCCCTGATTTTGCACTGTGGATCCCCCTTAGTAAACTGGGAGGTGGTGATGTCTTCCATGGGCACCCGTGGGTGTCTCTGTCCTTGGCCCTCCTCTGGCTCCTGACTGGGTCTGAGGAGTTCCCTGATGGCTTCGGCCCTGTGAGAGACTTCTGAGGTGTAGACTTGGACCTGTAGGTCCTGTGAGTGACCCAAGCACTGGAGACTTTCTGGAATTCGGAGGCTCTTTTTTTTCCAGATGTCACACCTGGCAATGCTCAGGGATTACCCTTGCCTCTGCACTCGGGAATTACTCCAGGTGATGTTTGGGGGACCATTTGGGTCGGTCGTGTGCAAGGCAAACGCCCTCCCCAATAGAGTATCGTTCCAGCCCCTCCTTAGGCTCTTTAAAAGAAAATTTTATTGATTGATTGACTTCTCTGGGGGATACACCTGATGGTACTTAGGACATATTCCTGGTTCTGTGCTCAGGGATCCGGGCATCAGAGGACGCTATCGCTCTGGCTCCAAGAGTGTTTTCTTATTTCTACTCTTAACTCCTGTTTTGCAGGGCCAGAAGCCAAGCCCCTGCTGTGAGGGCCACCGGGTCTCTGGCAGGGCGGGAGCTCTGGGGAGAGGGAAGGAAGGACAGAGGGCAGTGTGGAGGGGCTGGGTCTCCGCCCTGGGTTTATGCTGCTCCCACACGCCTCAGTCCCCACGTCCACCCCGAGAGAGAAGCCCGCCCCCCACACCCCCAGGATTTTTATTTCCCTTTTAACAGAGAAAGATCTGTAAGACCATATAAGCAACGGTGCGTGCTTGGCTGGAGGCCTTCTCTCTGCAATTCATTATTATTATCATTGGTGTTTTGAGTGGTAAGAGGGGTGATTTGGGCCACACCGGTTATGCTCAGGAATCACTTCTGGCTCTGTGCTCAAGGGCCCAAATTTGGTGCTGGGGGATTCGAACTGGTGCCGGCAGTATGCAAGGTGAACACTTTAACCTCTACACTCTCTGGCCCCTCTTTCTTTCTTTCTTTCTTTCTTTCTTTCTTTCTTTCTTTCTTTCTTTCTTTCTTTCTTTCTTTCTTTCTTTCTTTCTTTCTTTCTTTCTTTCTTTCTTTCTTTCTTTCTTTCTTCTTCCTTCCTTCCTTCCTTCCTTCCTTCCTTCCTTCCTTCCTCCTTCCTTCCTTCCTTCCTCCTTCCTTCCTTCCTTCCTTCCTTCCTTCCTTCCTTCCTTCCTTCCTTCCTTCCTTCCTCCCTCCCTCCCTCCCTCCCTCCCTCCCTTCCTTCCTTCCTTCCTTCCTTCCTTCCTCCCTTCCTTCCTTCCAGATAAAGTTTGGTTTTCAAACCTTCTTAATGCTAAGCACACAGGGGCTGGAACAATAGTATAGAGAATAAAGTGCTTGCTTGCATGTGGCTGACCTGGGTGCTATGCTCGGTACCCCATGTGTTTCCCCAAGCCCACTAGGAGTTATCCTAAGTGCAGAGCCGGGAGTAAGTCCTGAGCACTGCCAGGTGTAACCCCCAAAATAATAACAATCCCCCCCCCCCCGAAAATGCTCAGCACATATTCCAGTCTGTTCTCTGCCCTGTCCCAGACATGCACGCCACATGTGGCCACAGAATGATCACGAATCGCCCGGGACCCACTGGGATCAGACCACGACCCCCAGCCCGGCTCACGGCGCTGCGCTGCGGCTTCTTCCTCCAGCTTCCCTGTGACTCAACATCTCTCCTTCTCCCTGTCCCCAGCCCAGCCTGCGTCATCAGCCGTTTGAATTATTGCTGATGCCGTCACTGGGGTCACTAGGACAAGAACAGACACTCCGGGTGCCAGACCTCGGGCCAGGCTCTGAGGGCAGGGTGACTGTGACCTAGGCCTGGCCGTCAGGGGGCCCCCAGAGTCACAGGTCACTGCCCTGGGGCAAAGGAAGGGCAGCGGCAGGGCAGGCACGGTCCTTTCCACTGGCCCCGTGCTTCCTCGTGTCCCCACGGCAGGAGCCTTCCTTAAGTCCCAGGGCCCAGACTTCATCACCCCCTGCCTCGGGCCAGCCTGTCAGTGTCCTTCAGTGTCACCCTCTAGGGTCACCACAGCCCGCATCACGGGCGCCTGGGTCCTGCTCTCATCCTGATCCCGATGTCCCTCTCAGAGAGACCTAGTTGGGCCCCTGGACACAGGACTGTGCGGTCCTTGTCCATGTTCATCTGCGAAGAACTTTTCACAGGATTTCATGTCACTCTCATGCCACTGTGGTGGGGATTCTCTTCCTCAGTTTGGAGCAGAGAAAGCTGGGGTTCAGGGAGGAGACACTCCCGGCCCAGGTCGCCTGGGTTAGCCCAGGGCGCCTCACTCTTGGTTGGACCCACTAAGGGGAAGCGCAGGGTGGCCTTTTTTTTTTTTTTTAAACATTGGATCACAGTGAGATACAAAGTTACTAAGTGTGTTTCAGTCCTACAATATCCTAACACCATCTCTTCACCAATGTATATTTCCCATCACCTACCTCCAGTTTCCCTCCCACCACCCATCCCCAGTCCGCCTCTACGCCTCTATGGCAGACACTTTTCTTCTCTCTCTTCCTCCCCCTCCCTGACCCCCACTACGGGCATTACAATTTGCAATACAGGTATTGAAGTATCCCTCTACCTCCTTTCAACTTGTCATAGTGGTCTCTTCTCTATCCCAACTGACCCCCTGCCTGCCCCCGCCTCCGCCAAGAGAGGAGCATTTATTAAGTGGAAGTAATTTTGACTTTCACTCTTGCTGCTCCCATACCAGAAATACTCCCTTTCTTCAAGGCTGCTGGTCCCTCAAGGCTCCCCGTGCCCTTCCCTTGAATCCTTGAATGCCCGAGTTTTTTTTGTTTTTTGTTTTTTTTGTTCAACTGGATCAACATGAGATAGAGCATTACAAAATCATTCATTTCATGATTGGATTTCAGTCATACAGTGTTACAACACCCTTCCCTTCACCAGTGTAGTTTCCTAGCACCAGTGTCCCCAGTTTCTCTCCCATCTCTTCAAGTCCTGCCTCTGTGGCAAGCACCTCTCTCCTCTCTCTCCCTCTCATTCTAGGCATTATGGTTTGTGATACGGGTGCTGAAAGGTCATCGTGTCTATCCCTTTACCTGCTTTCAACACTCAGTCCTTGTCCAGAGGGACCATTTCCAGCTAGTATTGTCATAATGGACCCTCTTCTATCTAACTACCCTCCATCTCCCACACCACTGACCAACCATTGACCAGTCCTCCTGGCCTTGGATATTAGTTTTATACTTTTTTTATAACCCATAAATAAGTGCGGTCATTCTCTATCTGTCCCTCTCCTTCTGACTCATTTCACTCAGCATGATACTCTCCAAGTCTATCCATTCATAGGTAAACTTCATGACCTCATTTTTTTCTAACAGCTGTGTAATATTTCACTGTGTGGATGTACCATAGTTTCGTTAGCCACACGTCTGTTCTTGGAATACCTGAGTTCTCGTTTGCTCCCCTTGTACCAGGCGATCCTGTACTCTAAGCTTCCACTGCCATTGGATTCATTCTCTAGTGATTTCAGGAAGCTACGGTTGAGCCTCACTGCAAGCTGTTATTCAGACTGGCTAGACAGCCGACATCCATAATAATAACTAACAATTAATGCTGCTCGAATGGAGACCAGTCATTCAGAATACCCATGGAGGCATCGAGAAGGCTCCGGTATAATTAGCCTGTCCATATCTCTGGGCTACAGTTTCCTCCTCCGTAAACTACAGAGGCTTGAGGGGGCAGAGAGACAGTTCAAGGGGCTTCGGTGCATGCCTGGCATGTCTTAGGGCCAAAGTTAGATCCCCTGCACTGCACAACCTGCAGATAACCACCAGGTACAGCCCCCAGAGCCCCAGCGCCCCTGGGCCAGACTAGCGCTGCATTGTTGGAGCCAAGAACGGAACCACCTGCCTGGGTTGGCGGAGGGTCTCCAGGAGCGGGCACGGCGCCACTGGGGAGAATCTCCAACAAGCCCCTCCAATAGCACGGGGCTCAAACTCCCTGATTGGTGGCTCAAAAACAGTGCCCGTCTCACCGCAGCACCCTCACCATGTGTTGGTCTAGCTGCTCAAGTGACAGAGACAGAATTTGCCCGTCTCTAGTAGCAGAAGGAAAATGAAGTAAAAGACACTGCACTCAGGGATCACTCCTGGCAGGCCTGGGGGACCCTGTGAGATGCCCAGGGTTGTACCTGGGACCACTGAGAGCAAAGTAAGCCCCTCCCCACTGTAGAGGTCTCTGGCGCTGAGGCAGTTTTCATTTCTCACCGTGCTGTCTCTCCGGCCCCTGTGTGTGTGTCTTAGCGTTTGGGTCACAGATGGTGGTGCTCAGGGGCTACCTCTGGGTCTGTGCCCAGGGATCGACCTGGAAATGCTCAGGGCATCATATGTTGTGCCGGAGGTGGAACCAGGCTCAGAGGCATGTAAGGTGAGTGTCTGAATCCTGTACTACATCTCTGGGCCTTAACAGATTCTTGAATTTGTTTTCTCTTTTTTCCCTGTTTTTCTTGCCCTGTCTCATTCCCCCTTTGCACTTCATTCTGTTATAAACCATGCAAATGTCCAGTTTCTGTTGTAGGAGAAAGGCAAGGAGCTGAGACCCTCTGAGCAAAGGAGACAGGGAAGGAATGACTGAGAGAAGGGACTCTTGGAGACCAAGAGGAGAAAGAGTGGGGGCTGGAGCGATAGCACAGCGGGTAGGGTGTTTGCCAATGCGGCCGACCCGGGTTCAAATCCCAGCATCCCCTGAGCTGGTCCCCTGAGCACGGCCAGGGGTAATTCCTGAGTGCAGAGCCAGGAGTAACCCCTGTGCATCGCCGGGTGTGACCCAAAAAGCAAAAAAAAAAAAAAAAAAAAAAAAAAAAAAAAAAGAGGAGAAAGAGTTCCCAACAAGAAAGGATCCACCGCTCCGACTAAGTGGCGATGATTGGTTTGAAACTGCACCAGAGGGAACTGGAAGCCTTGGAAGAGCACTTTGAGTTGCAGAGCAGCTGAAATGGGTCTCAGAGGAAGACTGCAGGGGCAGTGGGGTCGGGAGAGATTTGTTTTTTAAAGATGGGTGAAATGATAGTGCATTTATATGTGTGTATTTATGTTGGTGTTAATGATTCAGCAAATTGGGCAAAACAGATGATGGCCAGAGAGGCAGGAGGATGGTGGAGGAGGGGAGGGGAAGCGGTGGTGGGAAGGTGTTTGCCTAAGATACGCTCCGAGAGCTTATCCCCGGCTGCAAGAGGGAAGGCGGAGCAGGGGGCAGAGTCTTACACCCTCCCTCCGCATGCCTTTGAGGAGGCCTTTGAGGCTTTGAGCCTCCCACCTTCTTTTTTTACAGACCCCAGGCCCTGCAGTCTGCCCAAGAGAACAGCAATGACAGCAGCTGACTCAGAAGAACCCAAGGCTCCCCCAGCTCCTGCCAGCCTGGGGCGGTCTTCCCTTGGGCAAACCCTAATCTAGCTCCTACCGTGCATCCCACCTGTGAACTCAGGAAGGAAGGACAGGAGAAGATTCTAAAATGTTTTGACAAGTTGTCCAAGTGATAGCACAGAGGGTAGGGCTCTTGCAACTGGGGTTCAATCCCAGGCACCCCATACGGTCCCCTTGAGCACTGCCAGGAGTGATTCCTGTGTTACCCAGGAGTTACCCCTGAGCATCACTGGGTGTGGCCCCAAAACAAACAATTTTTTTTTTGCTTTTTTTTTGGGTCACACCTGGCGATGCACAGGCATCACTCCTGGCTCTGCACTAAGGAATTACTCCTGGCGGTGCTCAGGGAACCATATGGGATTGAACCCGGTTGGACACGTGCAAGGCAAATACCCTACATGCTGTGCTATCGCTCCAGCCCCAATTTTTTTTGATGACATAAATCTTTTCTTGTGTGTGTGTGTGTGTGTGTGTGTGTGTGTGTTGTTTCGGGGATCACACCCAGTGGTGTTCGGGGGTAAGTCCTGCCTCTGTGTTTGGGGATTATACTTACCATTGCTCCAGGGACCAAATAAATGGTGCTGAGTGTTGAACCAGTTTCAGCCACATACAAGGCAAGCACCTAACCCCCTGTACTATCTCTACATCCCCTTGACATTAATCTTTAAAGAGCTGTAAAGATGTAACCATTGAGCTAATGCTGCATAGGTATTTCATGAACAAACAATTTTTAAACCTTAGCCATTTAATACTTGGGCTATGGTTTCGGCAGTGATGAGTCATCTATTCAATGGTAAATTCCCGTTGCCCTTCATGGTCAGCGACCCCAGATGTTTTTCTCTGAAATGTAAGGAAAATTTGCGAGTATAGTTCCTTTACAAGCTGATGTTTTCAGATTGCTAATGGAGAACAACAGGATACTACCATTTCCTTTTCCTTTTTCCTTGCAGCCCCACGGACTGGCCTCTCAGACCCAGAGCAAGTGCTCCGAGCATGGCCCCACTTAAAGAAAAAAGATAAAAAGGGTGAAAGTGGGAGTTAAATGATTTTCCAGTGGTTAATGCTGAACCAAAATATTACAGAGCTGATCTAAAAGTTGTGCACTCACCTCTTTCTAAATAAGACAGTAGCAGTAGAGCTTAAAAGAGATCTGTTAAGTTATTCTGGTAAAGCAAAGAGTATTTCATACTTTAATAAAATTCAAGTTTTGGTGATTGTTTGTTTGTTCTTCGGGCCACACCTTGCAATGCTCAAGGTCCATTCCTATCATGTTCAGAGGAACACTGGGTGCGAGGATCCAACCCAGGGCTCCCACATGCAGAGCACGTGCTCAGTCTGGTGATCTACATAGATTTTTTTTTTTCCAGTTTCTTTATTTGAATTTCTTGGGGTGGTGGTGGTGGTGGTGGGAGGATTGAACCATATCTGGTGATGCTCAGGGGTTACTCCTGGCTCTACATTCAGGAATCATTCCTGGTGGTACTCAGGGGACCATATGGGGTGCCAGGGATCTAACCGGATTGGCTGTCTGCAAGGCAAATGTCCAATCCCCGGTACTCTCTCTCCAGCCCCATGAATTGTTTTCATTTTGGGGCCACCTCCAGCAATGCTGAGGTGTGGGTGTGGGGTGGGATATACTCCCTGCATACCCAGGAATTGCATTTGGTGATGCCAGGGATCAAACCTGGGCCTCTTACATGCAAAGCAAGTGTTCCAACTCATTGAGCTATCTCTACAGCCCTATAATTTTTCTGTGTGTGTGTGTGTGTGCTCGCGTGTGTGCGTGTGTGTGCATTTTGTGTGTATATAATTTATTTATTTTGTTTTGCTAGAGTCTCATATGCAAAGTACCTATTTTACTGTGGTTACATCCTCAGCCCCAGAATTTATTTTCATGTCTTTAAATTTAAAAAAATCCCAAGATGCAATAGAATACAAAGCTTTCAGAGCTGCAACATTAAATATATATGGGCAACTTCAGAAACAGGCAAACTTTTGAACAGGACAAAGCAATAAGATTTATTAGAAGGTCTACTGATGAGATCGTGGGATCTCCCTAGATATTTTTTGTTTTATTTTATTTTATTTTATCTTGTTTTTGGCTTTTGGACCGTACCTGGCAGTGCTCAAGGATTATTTCTGGCAGTGTTCAGGAGACCCTGTGTGGTGCCTCAGGTCTAATCTGGATCTCCTGAATGTACAGCCTGTGGAACTGTCTCTCTAGCCTGAAGGTAGTTTTTAAAAGTCAATGTAAGGGACTAGAGAGATGGTTCAGCAGGTAAGGCCCTTCCTTGCATGCTCCTGAGCCAGGTTCAATGCCCAGCGCCCCACACAGTTGCTGGGTCTCATCAGCATGTATTTACTGAGCCAAGAGTAAACCCTGAGTACCTTGGCACCACTGGGTGTGACCCTTAAACTAAACATAAATAAATAAATTTTAAAAGTCAACTTCATTGCTGTAAGGGAAGCCATAACCTGACAAATTGTTATGTCAGGTTATAACATGAGAACAATCTGCCAAAATGCAGACATAGTATTTGCACTTGCATGTCTGACACCATCCAAGGAAACTGTATTTGTGCCAGAAGAGGGCACAAACCCTGGGCTGGGAGCCGGCCTTCGGGTTTGGAAGTGGCTTTGCTCTGAGCCACCCTGAGCTAACTAGCAGCAGGGCTGGTGGCAGCCTTCCAGAAGGGCGGGCCTACGCAGAGTGATAAACACACGGGGATCCTGGAAAAGTCCCACAGGGCTGGGCCTGACCTCCAGGAAACTTGTAAAACTACTGCATTCTCTTGCCCTAATTCCATTCATTTCACAAACATTCTTTACAATTTTCCGCCATGCTCTTGCCTAAGTGCTACAGGTATGCAGGCTGGGGGGGGGGGTGAGGGGAGCAGAGAATAAACAACAGATAAACTTAAGGGGTCCTGACCTCTAATTTTTACAGTCTGTTTTTAATGAGGTGTTTTTTTCCCATCTGCCCCCCCCTTTTTTCTTTTAGAATGTTAACAGGAGGTTGTGACGTTCCTACATGCTGATAAGGGTTATTTATTTTTAGGGTTTTTTGTTGGTTTTTTTTTTTCCGGGCCACAACTGGCAGTGCTCAGGGCTTGCTCCCCTTCTCTCTGTGCTCAGGATTGCTCCTGGAGTGGCTCCAGGGACCGTAGGTGTTGCCAGATCAGCTGTGTGCAAGGCAAGAGCCATACCTGTTGTACTATCTCTCCTTTCTAATGTTTTTTTTTTTTGACTTGTATTTGTTTTGGGGCTACTCCCGGTAGTAGCTTGGGGATTACTCCAGGTACAGTGCTCAGAATCCTTTCAAGTGGTGTGTTCAAGGAACCATACGGAGCCTTGGTTCCTATGTGCAAACCATCCAGCCCTCCCTCCCTCTCTCCTTCTCTCTCTCTCCCTCCCCCCCTCAGTGCACAGTGCTCACCAGGGCTCACACTTTGGGCTGGATGCTCACCCATGCTTGTTGATATGCTTCTCATGCTTTGTTGTGGCTCTCGAGATGGCCAATGGCAGGGGCCTCTGGGTCCACACTCAGTGCATGCACAGTGCTGGGCATTGAACTTGAGACCTCACTATTCTCAACCCCAGGTTTGCAAGGCAGGCAGACTTTTTTTATTTAATAATATTATGGGCTGGAGCGATAGCACAGCAGTAGGGCATTTGCCTTTCACGCGGCCGACCCGTGTTTGATTTCTATGTCCTTCCCGGAGAGCCAGGCAAGCTACCGAGAGTATCCTGCCTGCATGGCAGAGCCTGGCAAGCTACCTGTGGTGTATTTGATATGCCAAAAACAGTAAGAAGTCTCACGATGGAGATGTTACTGGTGCCCACTTGAACAAATCGATGAGCAAGGGGATGACAGTGACAGTGATCAGTGAATGAGCTCATCAGGTGTTTAACTGAGATTTGGTGCCCTCTGATCAGTTTCCTGTTCCTGGCCTGGCCAGTGTCTCCTCTCCTCGCCAAGAGAACCCCCCCCCACACACACTGGCTTCAAAAGTATCAATTAGAAACTGCTCCGGGGTACAAATGGCCCCCATGGGATCCTCTCGAGCACAGTCCTGGCCAAGCTGCTGAAAGTCAGTTTGATGACAAACAGGAAAAAGGGGTCCTGCCAGCGAGGCCTGCAAACTGTGCCATAGGTTTGCTTGGGGACACTTAAGCCGACAGGCTCTGGCCCCCTCCCCACTGAAACAGCATTTGAAAGAAACCCAGACTTGCCCCCCTGCAGTGGGGTGTGGAGGTTTGGCGGAGATAAAGGGCCAGGACCTCAGCCTGAGATAGCCCAGGAATGCTCCGGAAGTGCTGGTCTCTTCCTCCTGTCGCCCTTCTCTGTTTGGAGGCCCAGGCAGCCTGGGGACCTCCCGGAACCCTCCGTTCTGAGGCAGGGCCAAGGCTTCTATTGTCACAGCTCTGCGGCTGAGCCTAAGCAGCCACGTGGTATTGAACAGGGGGTCTCCAGGGTCCCTCTGCTCTCCCAACCCCTTCTCGCCCCTCACCCCACCTCCCAACTCTGGCCCTGGGCCCTTGAATACCCTTTCTGCGTCTGGGAAGTGAGCATGTCATGAGCGCCAGGGCCACTGGCTGTCCAGTTTGGACAGTTGTCACCGAGATGGCAGCATGCTGTCAGGCCCGGGGCAGGGTTCTGCCCCATCCCCAAAACCCTTTGCCCTCAGTTCACAAGCCCCAAGAAGGGGTTTAGGAAGCCCACAGGAGGTTTATCCCTCCCCCTCCCACTCAGGCTCATTTCTCATTTCTATTCAGTTACTTATTCAGGGGCCACACCCAGCAGTGCTCAGGGATCACTCCTGGCAGGCTTGAGGGACCATATAGGCTACTGGACATTGAGCTCGGGCTGACCACATGCAAGGCAGACGCCTCACACATCTCTCCGGACCTGTTTTTCCTTTTCAAAGTTCTTCCTTCCTCTCCGCCCCGCCCCCCCCCCGCCCCTGCCTTCTTGTGAAGCTAGGTAGTTTTAATTGAAACCATTTAGAAAGATGTGAAGGGAGAGAAAGGGAGAAGTACACGTTGGAGAGAGAGCACAGGTTTCTGGGGCCAGAGTGATGATACAGCAGGGAGGGCGTTTGCCCAGTCTTTGGGCGGGGAAGCTGGGCTGGGACAACACCTGGTATTACTCAGGGCTACTCCTGGTGACTCAGGGGACCTTGTGTGAGGCCAGGGACTCCAGCCAGGTTTGCCACATGCAAAGCAAGTGCCATCACCCGTCACTGTCTCTCTGGCCCGGCTACCTGGGCCTCTCGAGAGCTTCCCGACACCCTGTAAGATATACTCAACGGGGAACTGAGAAACAGTATGGCAGTATGGAGAGTGAGGCCTGAGCACCTCTGGGTGTAGCCTAAAGAGAACGATGAGACCCGGAATCTTCACTCTTTCTTCTGAGGAGGGGCAAGCAGGGGTTCAAGGCGGACAAGCAGGCCTTAGGCCTGCCTCCTCGGTGAGCCGGCAAGGGCCACGCTCCTGCCTCCACAGTGTCCAGGGCTGCAGGGAGCTTTGCTCTCTGCCTGTTTCCATTTCTGCCTTTGGACACAGCAGCAGGGTGATCTGATTGAATCCCCGTGAAGGCAGTTCCCCTTTCAGAGCAGATCTAGAAGATGGCCAAGTGCAGGGCAAATAAAATAGGGGCTGGAGCAACAGTACCCTGGGGAGGGTGTTTACCTTGTACATGAACAACCGGGGTTCGATCCCTGGCATCCTATATGTTCCCCAAGCACTGCCAGGAGTAATCTCTGAGTGCAGAGCCAGGCGTGAACTCTAAACACCAGTGTGTGTGGCTCAAAAAAACAAAATCAAGCCAAAAGAAGAATGGAAGAAGGGCCAGGGAGCAGAGCGGGTGAGGTATTTTCCTTGCATGCTGCTGACCTGAGTTTGAGCCCCTCTATGGTCCCCTGAGCCCCAGCAGGAGTGACCCTTGAGCACAGAGCCAGGAGTAAGCCCTGAGAAGTGACAGGTGTGCCAAAAAAGAAAGAGCAAGAGGAGAGAATCCTAAAAAGTAGGGAAACTGTGTAGCCTAAGCAGGGGGTGCAAGGATATATTGTTCCTTAGAAATTTTTTTCTTATGAAAATTTCAACACTTTTTTTTTTTTTGCTTTTTGGGTCACACCTGGCATTGCACAGAGGTTATTCCTAGCTCTACACTCAGGAATCACCCCTGACGGTGCTCAGGGGACCATATGGGATGCTGGGAATTGAACCCGGGTTCGCCTCTTGCAAGGCAAAGGCCCTACCCTCTGTGCTATCACTCTAGCCCCTCAAACACTTTTAATGTCAACAAAACAACATCATTTTTGACCTAGCTGCATCTACTCTTTGGTTTTGGGCCACACCCAGCAATGCAGGGTTTACTCTCGGCTTGCCCTGCAGGGCAGGGCTCATGGGAGTATATAAGGTGTGTATGTGTGTGTGGCGGGGGAGTATGGGGTTAGAGCCAGGTCAGCCACATGCAAGGCCAGCACCCTATTCCCTGCACTCTAGCATCTTAACATTATTTTTGGGTTTTCCCTTTGTTTCATTTCAACACCCACCCTCTAGCTGTTGATGGTTACTATATGTGTATATGGATATATTTCGAAACTTACAAAGTAATGCAGACATCATAACAGGGTGATATTTACAAATCCCTGCAAATTGAACTAGCACTAGATTGAATGTATCCACTTTCCTAGAAAGTTCTCTCTTTCCAACCATCATGGGCAAATATATAATTAAACCTATTAAAAGCTAAATATCAATGTGGGCTAAGCACACTGAGGGAAAAACAAATGCTCTTTTCCCAGTTGGCTGGTTGGAGTTGGAGCTGCATTCTTTCTGTTTTTGGTTTTCTTTTGGGGGCTATCCTGGGCAGTGTTCAGGGACTATGGGGGCTCTGGCTCAGGCCAGCTAACAATTCCCCAGGGATGGAATCTAGATCTCTTGCATGCAAAACATCATTCTAGCCCGGCAATCCATCTCCGCATCAGCCCCTCCGACTTAAGCTATTATTCTCCTTCCGGCTGCTGTCCCCTTCTGTCATCTGCCCCTGGAGGTGATGACCTTTTCCTGTGGATACTCTGTATCCACAGATCCCATTACCAGTCCCTTAACACTCAGGCTGCAATTTTTGTTTTTCATTTGGGGGCACAGCCAGCTGTACTGGGGGTTACTCCCTGCTTGCTGTTGGGGGTCGCTCCACACTTGCAAGGACCGCATGATCTGGGGATGGACCCAGGGTCTTGTGCGTGCAAAGCCTGAGCCTCAGCTCATTGAGCATCTCTCATTTCCGTGCACTGCAAATTCTTAGAAGCGCTTTCCTTTCTCCTGCCCTCTAATTCTGCTCTGGGTTTTTCCACCTGCCCCCCCTCCCACCTCACCCCACTGCTTTCTCATCCACGGGACTGTTTCTTACTTTCTTCCTTCAAGCCAACTCATAACTCACTGTCCTTTCTCTTGGAGCACCATCCTGGCCCCCGGACATTGCCTGGATGCTTCCCCAGGAGAGAGCAAACACAGGGCTGAAAGCACGGCCCAACCTGTGTGCTTAGCTGCTTCCCCGCCGTCTTTCTCCCTTCACTCAGTGAGTAGCTGCTTATCTGTCCCTTTGGAAAGGAAGGAGGCTGATTTCTTGGCAAAATGAGACCCAAAGGACCATCTCCCCACCCCCTCTTCATTAAAAAGAAGGAAGAAAGAAAGAGAGGGAGGGAGGGAGAGAGGGAGAGAGGGAAAGAGAGGGAGAGGAAGAAAGAGAAAGAGAGAGAAAGAAAGAAAGAAAGAAAGAAAGAAAGAAAGAAAGAAAGAAAGAAAGAAAGAAAGAAAGAAAGAAAGAAAGAAAGAAAGGAAGGAAGGAAGGAAGGAAGGAAGGAAGGAAGGAAGAAAGAAAGAAAGAAAGAAAGAAAGAAAGAAAGAAAGAAAGAAAGAAAGAAAGAAAGAAAGAAAGAAAGAAAGAGAAGAAAGAAGGAAAGAAAGAAAGAAAGAGAAGAAAGAGAGAAAGAAAGAAAGAAAGAGAAAGAAGAAAGAAGGAAAGAAGGAAAGAAAGAAAGAAAGAAAGAAAGAAAGAAAGAGAAAGAAGAAAGAAGGAAAGAAAGAAAGAAAGAAAGAAAGGAAGGAAGGAAGGAAGGAAGAAAGAAAGAAAGAAAGAAAGAAAGAAAGAAAGAAAGAAAGAAAGAAAGAAAGAAAGAAAGAAAGAAAGAAAGAAAGAAAGAAAGAAAGAAAGAAAGAAAGAAAGAAAGAACGAACCAGCCCCAAGCAAGCTGGGCTATCGGGATGCTTCCTGTTTTCCTCTCTTGAAAGCATCCTGGGTAGACAACCAGAGATCCCAGGCCGCTGCCTCTGGGACCTGGAGACCAGCGGAAGCCTTTTAACCCTCTGCTGACTCCTGTGGGGACAGAGGCTTCCCGGACTGAGCTCCCAGATGCCAGGGGCCTTGCTCTACATCATTCACCGTAATGCTAAGCAAGGTCAGACTTTATCTGAGGATCTGGGAACCGGGGGATAAATGGGCCACTGTCCCTGCCCTCATAATAAATAGCAAGGACCCCAAATGCTAAGGTGATGAAGCACTTTCTCCAGCTCAGGTGCTGATGAGGTGCTTTTCCTGGGTTTGATAGACTCCACAAGGAGTTCAAGGACTGTTATTATGACCATTTTACAGATAAGGACAGCAAGGCAGGGTATAAAGGTTAAATCACCAGTAAATAAATATTATTTATTTGTTATTAAATAATAGAATTAGTATTAAATTAAATAATATATTATTTAATATTATTAAATAATCACTGTCACTGTCATCCTGTTGCTCATCAATTTGCTTGAGCGGGCACAGTAACATCTCTCATTGTGAGACTTATTGTTACTGGTTTTGGCATATTGAATACACCACGGGTAGCATGCCAGGCTCTGCCGTGGGGCGCGATACTCTCGGTAGCTTGCCGGGCTCTCTGAGAGGGGCAGAGGAATCGAACATGGGTCGGCTGCGTGAAAGGTGAATGCCTTACCGCTGTGCTATCGCTCCAGCCCATAATATTATTAAATAAAAATTTATTTATTCTGTTAGTTTCCAGTGTGCATTGCAGTGATATTGGCAAATACAGTTAATTGCTGGACTTGGTCAGGTGGCTTCTGGTTTCTGATGACTGGATTTGTCTCCCATTCCCTGCCCACAAGGTTCTGGGAGGGAGGTGAGTGGGCCTGCAGTCCTGGGGACTGGAAAGAGGCTGAGAAATCGAGAGACCCTCAGGTGTGCCAGGCTTCGCTCCCCCTCTTCAGGTTCTATAGACAGGGAGAATTATTTATTTATATTTTTGGTACAGACCTGTTCCCTCAGGTTTCGTTCTTTCTTTGGCATTTCTTTCCAAAGAGAAAAAAACCTCAAGAGAAGCCTGAGGAGATGCTGATAGGCAAATAATACCAACCAGGTGGACCTTGGGAATGACTCCAAAGGCATGGTCAGGGGCCCTCCCGGCGGGACTGGGGATAGAACCCCGATTTCCCGCAAAGCAGGTGCAGAGCCACCAAGGTGAGCCCCAACAGTGGCTACCATGGTTTCTCTGTACGTAGTTGACCTGCTCCAATCCAGCCCACCAGCCAGAGATGGACCCCAGGTTTGACTTACACCTGAGCCCCCGAGACTGTGCCTGGGATGAAGACCTGGATGAGAATTCGGTCAGTTCTCTCTAAAACCAGAGCCCCTGCCCAGCGCCCTGGTCCTCTGAGACCTCAGGGGTGGGAAGGCTGCATTGAACACACACAACAAGAACTCAGAGGTTTTGCCTGGCCTCAGTGGCTCTCTGTCTCTCTTATTTATTACTATGCTATTCCCTGGCCTGTGCTGTGTCAATACTGATAAAAGCAAATCGCCCCACAAACAGGTAGAGCAGGAGCTGCCCCCTGAGCCCGCTGCCAGGGAATGTGATCGCTCAGCTGGGTGCTCAGCTGGGTGACCGGCCCCTGGCCAGCCCGGCTCAGGTTCCAGCCTGAGGGCATGTGTCCTTGGGCAGTTAATGTCGCCCAGCCCACATCTTGTTCCCTGCTGCTATCTCAGCTGGCATCAGGGCCACAGGCCGGTGGGTGTGGCTGGTTGGGGGCGGACAGCGCCAGGCTCCCTCCGGCTTCTCTTCTTGCTCCTTCCCTTGCAAGTTCAGATCATTCCAAGTGCCACACAGGCCCTCCTGTAAATCTTTGAACATATTTTCTGAGAATAACCCTGCCGGATTTTCTCAGTATGAAATATTCCTGCCAGGCCTGCTCATTTCCAAGTGCACCAGCAGCGTGCCACGGAATGATCCAAAGCCGTTTCCTGAGCTGGTCCAGAGCTTAGCCGGGGGTTCACCTCAATAAATATCTTGCAAACCGGCCTCGTCGGGCACACTGGGAGGTCCTGGAGCCCGGGGCTTGAAATGACTCTGGTTTGAACAGATTCTACTTCCTCCCGCACATCTCTATGCTCGGCCCTGCACCTGTCTCCGCCCTGAGGGCACCGGCCTTTCCTAGGGCCCTGGGCCCTTGCCACCTGGCTGGGCGCCGGCGGCCCCAGCAGCGCTGAGGTTGTATGCAAATGTCGCCGCGCCAGCAGGCCCCTCACCCAGGGGCCCTCTGGTTGCCAAAACAGACCATTCCCCAGAAGTGTCGCCTGGGAACAGGTGCTGCCATAGCAGCAGAGCCGCCGGGAGCGCGGGCCGGGTGCTCCGCCCGCGCGCACCCTCCCCCCACCCGGCCTCACCTCCGGGAGGGGCTGGCCTGGCCCCTCCTTAGAGTCGGGAGGGAGCTAATTGGATTGGAACACTCCAGAAACCCGTCAGCGGCTCCTCCCGGGAGGGGGTGGGGCAGCCTGCAGCCGCCCTTTGTGCGGGCTCTGCCCCTCCCCGCAGCCCGCGGGCGCCCGCAGCGGGCCGGCCCTCCGCCAGCGGGGTGGGGCCGCGGAGCTTCAGCTAGTCGCGCTGCGGGGACCTCAGACACGGAGCGGGCGCGCGAGTTCCAGCCCCCTGCCCGGTGACTCTTACCTGGCGGGCCCGCGGCTGAAACCTGTGCATCTCACCGTCGGCCAATCCAATGGCAGCGGGGCCTTTCTTCTCCCCGAGAGGGTGGGGGTGGGGTGGGGGGAGTGGTCCAAGGGATGAAACCCGAGAGCGGAGGTGGCGAGGCAGGCCCTCGGTCTTTCTGACCCTCTGGCCCCTGGACAGATTTTCACCTGTCTGATACTAGTGCAGGCAGCCGAATTCTGCTGGATCCCCGCCCCACGCAAGGTCACCTGGTCCCTGTCGGGAGAGAGCCTGAGCACACCAGGACTGGCCCCAAATAATACCTAAAGAAAGAGCGGCCTTCCAAGATTACAAACGCCTTAGAAGTGCTGGGACCTGGGAATTGGGGGATGAGAGTGGAGACCCTTTAGCGGAAAGTGGGCTCCTGGGCGCTCAGGGGTGTGACAGTGGGAAGGGCTGCCGGGCCTCCACCATGCACAGCACAGCCAGGGGTTTGGTTTGTGTTGCTGTTGGGGTGGGAGATCTCAGTGCTCCAGCTGGGCAGATAGCCCCACCGCTGGCAGTGATGTCCGTGGACCCCATGGGTGGCTCATGTGAGCCGGGAGGAGAAAGACAATCACTTTCTCCTGATCTGCCTCTGCCACCTGGGACCCAGGGTTATTAGGTTCTTATCTTGCTCGCAGAAAAGAATTTCAGGGGTAGACAAGCAGTGAAGTAAAACAGATTTTATTTGGAGGATTTTTGAAGGGAAGGTAGAAAAGTGGGAGAATGGAGAGTAAGAGAGACAGTAACGCGCTCAAGAGAATGCGGGCTTCTCCAAGGGCGGAGTGAACCCCGACACACATCCCAGCATTAGACAGAAAAGCATGAAAGTACACATCTCAAGAGGGGAGATGCGGGCGACACGTGCTTGGGCACCACATGTGCTAGGCCATGCGGGCTCAAGCAGCACACGGGCTCGGGCAGCATCTGCGCCCTTCCTTTGTTCAAGGTGTCTTTCATAGGCTCTTCTTGGGTTGTCTTGATCCGGAGTTCTGGAGTCTTCTAGGCCTGAATCACTAAAGTCAATCTGATTAAAGGAGAAGTCGAGAATTTTCAAGAAGAGGAACTTCATGGGGAGGGGTCCAACCTCCTTAGGGTCTGCTGGAGGTCTTATCAGGTCTGTCTTCTGTATCCACAGGGCAGATCAGTTTTAGGATTTTCCTTCCAGAAGTTCTTTTGGCCTAAATTTTGTTGCCGCTGGCCTTTCCCTGCCTACCTACCTACATCAGCAGTGCTCAGAGGGCACTCTCGGTTCTGTTCAGGAGTGAGCCTGGTGGGAGGCAGAGGGAGCTGTGGGCAAGGCAAGGGGCTTAGCTCTCTGCTGCCCGGTGGGAGTCTCAGCGGACTCAAGCATGGAGGCTTTGGTCTGGTTTGGCACAGCCGCCCGCTCCCGCTCCCGCTCCTCCTCTCTTTCCTTCTTCGTGACGCGCGTGCCCCCGTGTCAGGCCCTGGAGGGTGAGAGACTGATTAAATGGGGATTTGTCTATATTTGTTTTCATTTACTCATGCATTGATTTTCTTAGCTCTTGTTATTTCCATATTTGTGTGGAAACATTGTACAGGGGACATGGCCACTCCTTACTGTCACTAATGTCCTTTGATTAGCTTCCCTATATCCATGGTTTTCGCCATGGTCCAAGTCCCACTGTGCCGGAACAAAAGCCTGCAGTTCATTTCCCGAGTTCCTGGCAGGTAAGGTGTAGGCATGTGACTTGGGTTCCACCCATGAGATGTACCCACAGGATATCCTGACTTGTGTCTTGGGGACGATGTGTGCTAGGGATCAAGCCCAGACTTCCACGTACAGGCTGTGCTCAGGCCTTGGACTTCTCTTCTCGGCTCCTATCAGGAAGGTTTTGACCTGAGAACTGAGGAGGCAGCGTCCCAGCAGAGACGGTGAGAGGAGGCCTCTGGCCCCTGAAGGAGGATGTTCTTGGAATCAATTTCCCCTGCTGCAGAGGGTAAAGAGAGGCGAGCTGCAGTCTGTGATTATGGGTACCACCAATGGTTTTGCTGAGGAAGCACCTCTGGGTAATTTGGGCCTTTGCTCCTACTTTCCTCTGGATTGTGAGAGTTTAGATCAGTTTCGTTTCCTGTTCCGCGTGGACTCTGTTGTTCGCAGCTAAGAGCTGTGCAGACGGGAGCTGGAGCCAGAGTACAAGTGGGCTAGTCTTGCACGTTAGATCCCCAGCGCTAGGTTTGATCCCTGGCACACGTGGTCCCCAAGCCCCACAGAAATGATCCCTGAGCACAGAGCCAGGTTTAAGCCCTTGAGTGCCATTAAAAAAAAGAAGAGAGAGAAGGCAGAAAGAAAAGAAAAGAAAAAGAAAAACCAACCCCTCCAGCTGTGCATACAAACCTCCCAGCTGTGCATACAGGCATAGGAGGAGGCATGGCTGGGTTGGGGGAGGGTGGTACCCTAAGGATACTTAAGGTGGATGAAGGGTACATGGGAGGCAGGCAGCAGAATATTGTGTTTCTCAGACAATGGAATTATATTTTCCCTTCTTCATTTTCTTTTAAACAAAGAACTCATAGTATTTGAGCTCTTTTGTTGTTGTTATTCTGTTTTGTTTTGTTGTTTTGGGGCCACACCTAGTGGTGCTCACGGCTTACTCCTGGCTCTGCACCAGGGCTTACTCCTGGTGGGGTTCAGGGAACCATACGAGGTGCTGGGTATCAAACTCAGGTCAGCCATGTGCAAGGCAAACGTCCTACCTGCTGTACTATCTCTCCAGTCCTAAACACATAGAACTTGCATAATAATCAAAAGGTTTCAGAAACCTAGATCCCAGTGGAAAATTAATGTGGGGAGAGGCCAAATCTGAACATTAAGTCAAAACTAATATGAGGGGGGCTGGCGATCTGGGTGTGATCCCCGACATCCCGTATGGTCCCTTGAACCCCACCAGGAGTAATTCCTAAGTCAAAGCCTGGAGTAACATCTGAGCGTTATTGGTTGTGGCCCCAAAACAAAACTTCTGAGAGGGTCTAGAGAGGTGGTCCGGGAGCCAGGAGCCTGCTTTGCTTACAGCGCCCTCGATTTGAACCCAGAACACGTGTGGTCCAACACTGCCAGCGGGTGCTGTGAGCACAGGCCGGGAACAGCCCTTCTGCACTGGGTGTGGCCCCAATCAATAAACCCTGGGTTCAGATCCTGCTGAGCTCTGACCCTCCCTGCCCTGACCTCTAGCTAAACCCTTCCCTTTCATTGTTTTTGTTTGGGGGCCACACCTGGTGATGCTCAGATGCTCAGGGCTTACTCCTGGCTCTGCATTCAGGAATCACTCCTGGCGGTGCTCTGGGGACCATACTGGATGCCGAGGGATGAACCCAGGTCCGCTACATGCAAGGCAAATGCCCTCCCACTGTGCTATCTCCCGGCCCCTAAACCCTTGCCTTTTGGAGGTGGGCAGAGTTGAGTCATACCCCATAGTGCTCCAGAGCTGCCTGGGGAATCAGGGTGTGAGGGATGGAAGCTGGGCCCGCCTGAACGCTTTGCGTGCCATCATCCCTGAGTGATCTCTCTTCTTTCTTTCCCTTCTCTGAACACCCCCCACCCCTGCCCAGCAGCTATTCCCACCACTCGGAGGTGTGCACTTGCCCCACCCTGCCTTGTGACACCTTGAGGAAGGACAAACCGCATAGCTGTGGCTTGTCCCTGCGCTCTCCCAGTGCTCACGTCTGTAGCCCTGACTGTCCTGGGCTGTCCCTGTCTGCGGTCTGCAGCTGCCCCACCGCCCTGCCATCACATAGGATGGCAGTGCCCGGGGACTCCCTACAGAACTTTATGATCTGCGAATAGAGGGTGAAGAGCATGTTTATCCTTCCCTCGTTAAGTATGTTCTCCATCATCATCATCATCATCATCATCATCATCATCATCATCATCATCATCATCATCATCATCATCCTGTTAATTATCGAATTTCTCGAGCGGTCTCGGTAATGTCTCCATTTGTCCTAGCCCTGAGATTTTCGAAGCCTCTCCTTACTTGTTCTTCCCAACGATGCTGCATTGGAGGCTCTTTCAGGGTCAGGGGAATGAGACCCAGCATTGTTACTGGTTTTGGCATATGAATACACCACGGGGAGCTTGCCAGGCTCTCCCATGGGCAGGAAACTCTCGGTAGCCTGCCGGTTCTCCCAGAGGGAGAAGTAAGCTATAAGATGTTGTGCGGCCTCAAAGTGGTTCTGGGAGCTTGCTTTTAAGTCTCTGGATGCTGGCCGTTAATGGGATTGCAGGGCTGGGGGTGGGGGCGGCGGGGGCAGTCCCTGGGTGTGACTGCCAAGCTACTGGAAAATGGGGGATCTGGACCGAAGAAGCCCAGTCCTGATCCGAGCAGGCTTGGAGATCTCAGCCCCGGGCCCAACACACCTGGGTTCCTCTGCCAGTACCTTTATGTGTGAGGCTTGTTCAAACATGAGAGGGGCCTTGAGCATGGCTGTGGCTATGCTCCGGAGGACTTCGGCCGAGGGAGCTATGTTCAGGGTGGGGAGGGAAGCTGGAGCCCATCCCCCCTGAGGGGTTCCGGGGAAGACAGCCAGGCGCGCAGGCCAGACTCTCTGCAGGTTCTCCATCAGGTCATAAACTCCGTTCCTGTCTCTCCATCCATTTGGCACTGAATGAAGGTCTATGAGGTGGCAGACACATGCTGAGCACGGGGGCAGAGAAATGATTGTCACAGGTTCTCTCTCTCTTTTTTTTTGCTTTTTGGGTCACACCCAGCAATGCACAGGGGTTACTCCTGGCTCTGCACTCAGGAATTACTCCTGGCGGTGCTCAGGGAACCATATGGGGTGCTGGGATTTGAACCCGGGTCGGCCGCGTGCAAGCCCTACCCGCTGTGCTATCGCTCCAGCCCGAGGTTCTCTTTTTTAAATTTCTTGTCTGTATCTTCCCTTTTGTCTTCTGTATATATTTGTTTTTAGTCACACCTGAGAGGGGCAGGGCTTGCTTCTCTCTGTGCTCACAGATCACTTTTGGTGGCGTGGGGGGGACCATATGTGGTTCTGGAGGTCGAGCCTGTGTAGGCTGTGTGCAAGGCAAGCACCCTGCCTGCTATACTGTCGCTGCAGGCCTGTGTTTGTTACTAAGCTGTGAACACCTTTGCCCTGGGGATAACTCAAGCGCTGGAACACAGGCCGGTGTGTGCAGGGCCAGAGCACCAGTTCCTCTCCCCAGGACCTCAGAGTGTGGCCCTAATTAAAATTAAGAACAAGGAGTTAGAGAAATAGCGCATGGGGTAAGGTGTTCTACTAACATGGACCAGAACTATTTCTCCAAACCGCACGCGACCTTTCCTGATATACAAAAAACATTCAGGAACAGCTCCTTCGCCCCTGAACGGCCATGATCCCAGAGACACACAAACTAATCTCCGAACGCAGCAGCTGCTGGCAGAAATGCTCCTGGACTGTGAACTAAGCTAGGGCAGCCCTGAAGGGGAAGGGTTTTTGTCCCTCGGCCTTTTCCCCTTTGCGGAAGCATGGCGACCACCACCTTTCAGAGCCAATTGGACAGAGAGGTAGGAGCTTGCAGTGATGGGGCACATGGGAAATCTCATGATGGGGGGTGGAACTGGCCCTGCTCCCCACCCAAACTGAGCCCGAGCGGCCGCCCACAAACACCTTGCATGCTGCCGATGCAAATTTGATCTCAGCACTTCATATAGACTCCTGAGCACAGAGCCAGAAGTAAGCCCTGAGCACTGCCAGGTATGGCAATAATAATAATAATAATAATAATATAATAATAATAAGAAGAAGAAATGTAAAAATCGGAGCACAAGACAGTGGGTAGGGAGCTTGTCTTGCCTGCGGCCAACCTGGGTTTGATCCTTCGTATTCCATATGAGGCTCGCACCACTCAGGAGTGATTCCTGAATATAGAGCCAGGAATCAGCCCTAAGCACTGCAAGGTGTGGCCCTAAGACAACAACAGTCAAAGCAAATAAATAAAAGGAAGAGGTGGAGAGCACAGAGGGGAGGTGGCTGCCTTGTGTGGCCCATCCCAGTTGGACCCATGGGCCCTGAGCATGCCAGGAGCGTCCCTTCTCTAGTTCAGAGCCAAGAATAGCCCCGAAGCACGTTGAGGTGTGCCTCAACCTCTTTCCCCAACAAACAAAACTTAAACAACGGTGCACATCTTAAACAGTGAACCTGAAACCAGAGCAATTTCTCAGAGGGCCGTAGTGAACACTGCATGCAGGAGGCCCAGGTTTGGTTCCTGATACTTCAGGCAAGCCCTGAACACTAAACCCAGAGTATTGCCAGGTGTGGGAACTCCCCAAACAAAAAATAAGTTAAAGAAGAAAGTCCAGGGGCCAGAGCCAGAGAAGAGTGGGTAGGATGCTTGCCTTGCTCACTGCCAACCTGGTTCAGTCCCCAAAACCCCAGATGGTCCCCAAGCCACACAGTGTCTCTGAGCACAAAGCCAGGAGTAAGCCATGAGCACAGTCAGGCCTGAGGAGTCAGAGAGACAGTAAAGCAGGCAGGGTGCTTGCCTTGCACACAGTCAACACAGGTTCGACCTCCAGAACCACATATGGTCCCCCACACACCACCTGGAGTGATCTGTGAGCACAGAGATGCAAGCCTTGCTCCCTCCCAGGTGTGACTAAAAACAAACACAGAGAAGACAAAAGGAAAGACCTGGGCTCGATCCCCAGCATCCCATATGGTCCCTGTCAGCCCTGCCAGGAGGAATATCTGAATGCAGAGCCAGAAGTAAACCCTAAGTATAGCTGGGTGTGGCCCCCAAACAAAAAATAAATCAATGCAAATGAGGCATGAGCGGGATTCTGGAGAACAGCTCAGAGGTCACTTGCTCAGGAGAGGCTGCTCCCAGGAGAGGCTGTGCTGCTCTGAGCACCCAGGGTTGCCCGCCGGGACTCCCCTCCGACAGGGCGGGAGACATATCCTGCAGGGCCACACCGCAGGTCTCCCACTTTCCCTGACATGGACCCGAGATCCATCCCAACCGCTCACCAGCTGAACAACCTGGGGAAAGTCACTCACCATCTCTGAGCCCTCATTTTCTCCCTATTGAGAAGAAGCCCAGAGAGCTGACAAGCGCTGGGGCTAGAGCGATAGCACAGCGGGTAGGGCGTTTGCCTTGCACGCGGCCGACCCGGGTTCGATTCCCAGCATCCCATATGGTCCCCTGAGCATTGCCAGGAGTAATTCCTGAGTGCAGAGCCAGGTGTGACCCAAAAAGAAACAAAACAACAACAACAAAAGAGCTGACAAGCGCTGATGAGACAATGCACATGGATGCGTCTGGACTCTCGCTTGGCACCGAGCAAGCAGACCCAACGTGGCATCTGTTTAATGTTTAGTCCACCGATCCCTTGACTAGAGCCTGGGAACCCTTAAGGCTCTGAAAACAAAACACTTGCTTCGTTTGTCAGTTTTGGGGCCACACCCAGCAGTGCTCAAGAGTTACTCTTGGTTCTGCGCTCAGGAACTTGCCATACTATCGGTTTGGCCTCAGTTCTCTAATATTTATTTTTGGGGGCCACATCTAGCAGTGCTCAGGAATCCCTCCTGGTGCTGCAGAGATTGAATCTGCATCAGCCCGTACAAGGCACACTCTGCCTGCCTCCTGTCTCCCATCTTTCTCTGGCCCGCAGTGTGAGGGCCTGTGCCCTTCACTGCGGGGAGGCTAGTGTGCACACCTGCCCGGGTGTGCGGACGCACTTCAGAGCACCGGGTGCTCTTGGGAGTGGCTCTTCTCCACACCACGCTGTCCACTCCGAGTGGAGAGACCCAGAAAAGTCCTATCCCCGTGGGCCCCCAGAGCTCTCACCCCCTTGGCCAGCTCCTTGCCCCAGTAATTCTGCTGAATTGTTTGCAGATCCCAGTGGACCCGAGTGCTCTCTACCCGCGCCCTGGTGAGACAATGGACTTCGGAGATGTGCCGAGTTCTGAATCACTCGGTTCTCACCACTGCTCCCTGCCTGGAGGCTGCAGACCTACTGGAGTCTAATATCTGTTTGGGTTCCAAACAGTGTCTGCAGACTGGGCTGGAGCGACCGGACCGCAGGGAGGGCGTTTGCCTTGCATGCCGCTGACCCGGGTTCTATCCCCATCTTCCCACATGGTCCCCTGAGCACCACCAGGAGTAATTCCTGAGTGCAGAGCCAGGAGTAACCCCAAGCACTGACGGCGTGGGCCCAAAGCAAAAACTGTCAGTAACATCTGGGACTGGCTATGCTATCCTTCTCTGTCTCTCTCTCTCTTTCTCTGTGTCTCTGTGTCTCTCTCTTTCTCTGTCTCTCTCTCTCTCAAACTGAGGGGAAGAGTCCTCCTGAGAAGCAGGCTGTTATTCGTGTCTGACGAGTGTGTCCTGAGGCCTGAGGTCACCTCCGCCTCTGCCCAGCCCTCACTTGGCCCATCCTGGGGAGACCCTGTGTGAGAGGGAGCTTCTGTCCCCCTGGGGCTGAGATCATGAAAGGCCTCTGAAGACTGTGTAGTGCTGGCCAAATGGGAAGGCGGGGGTCGCCTGCTCAGGGCAGGCTTCTGCTCTTGGCCATAGCTGCTTCTCCCTTCGGTTCTCCCGCACTGGGTGACCAGCCTTCCCCACTCCCTGCCTCCCCTCCCACCATTTCCCACAGAGAGCTACGAGGATGGCGGCTTAGCACGCAGGACGTTTCACACGTGGTCGCTGAGACCGATGTGCATCGGGTCCCACGGGCAAAGACCCAGGGCACAGACGACCTCTCCTTGCCCCTTGCTAGGTGAGTGAATGTGATATTGACCTCACGTCCATCCATCATGCCTGGCAAAGGCTCCCGTAATATAGCACGGATCACGTGCATCCGTGCAGGCATGGGGGGGATGGTGGGACTCGTGGCCTGTACTGAGCAGTTCTCCCAGGCTGGGGTGAGAGGCTCGCCAGCCCCTGGCCTTTGTTTGGTGTTGGCAAGGAGTTTGCTGGTGGCTGGGGCTCAGGGCCAGCCCTGCAGGGTGATGATCAGGTTACAGGGACTGCGGTTAGGTGGCGGCCCCAGGTGTGGTTAGATTCCTAGAACAGATGTTACTGGGTTAGAGGTGTGTGTGTTGAACACGTGCCTGAGTCCCATCTGTGGATGCTTCTGTCTGCGGTTCCTCCTATCAGAACCAGGGACTGCTACCCTGGACCTGGCCAATCTAATCCGTGTGTGTGTGTGTGTGTGTGTGTGTTTGTGTGTGTGCGCGTGCGCACACACACACGCATGGTGCCAGGGATATATCTCTAGTCCTCACATGAATACAGGTCAAGGTATTTAACCACTGAGCCATATCCTCCGCCCCCACCACATTTTAGTTTAATTGAGGTGGGTGGGGATGGGTCACACCCAGCAGTGCTCCAGGACTACTCCTGGCTCCGTCTTAGGGGCTCTGCTCCAGGAGGGCTACAGCTCTGGGGTGCTGGGAATTGAGCCTGGGCCCCCTGCATGCAGAGTGTATGCTCAGCCTCTTGAGCTATCTGTCTGACCCCTTAAATCTAGATGATTTTTAGATTAGTCATATTTACAGATGGCATAGTATTTTATTTTGTTTTGGTTTTGGGGCCACACAATGGTGCTTGGGGCTTACTCCTGGCTCTGTGCTCAGGGCTCACTCCTGGAGGATTTAGAGGACCACATGAGGTTCTGGGAATTAACCCCAGATTGGCCACATTCAAGGCAAGTGTCCTATTGCTGTATTATTTTTCTGACCTCGGCATGGAATTTTAAAGGTTCGAAGAGAATCTGCTAAGTGTTAACTAGTCCCCTTCACTTGAGCACCATGCTCAGAAAGAGAAATTTGACGGCCCCAGCCATAGCACAGCAGGTAGGGCACTTGCCTTGCACACCGCCAACCCGGGTTCAATTACTGGTGTTCCATATGATCTACACTTCCACGAGTGAGCCCTGAGTGCAGAGCCAGGAGTAAGTCCTGAGCACCACTGGGTGTGCTCCCCGCACCCCCCAAAAGAAATGGTAACTTTGGCTCTCAGCCTATCTGGAAAATGGACCAGGGCATCACACCAAGTATCAACAGTACTATTAGCTGTTCTCCTTGTATTTCCCATTCCCTTCCCTTTATTGTTTTTCCCTGGCTGGGGGCTGAGCACTTGCTTGCAGTGTACCAGGTCGCATTTGCTGTGGTCGGGATCTCAGAAGGCAGTGGTGCTGGCATCAGACTCGGTATATAGGGTGATGCTGAGGGCCAGACTGGGGTCTCCTGCCGGCCAACAGCGGCTCTGTCATGGAGCTATCCCGGGCCCTCACCAGTACCCTTGTGAGAACAACCCGGAAGCTATTTTGGAGTAGCATGCTGGATTTGATCAACTTTAAGATAAGACCAGAGACTTCAAAGCCATTTTCTGCTCAGGAATGGGGCGGGGCAAGGGGAGGAACTTCAGATTCCGTCTCTGACTTTGTTTTTGGGGAAAACTCGAGACAGCCCTGGGGTTCATGCAGTTCATCGCCAGCTTGAAGCTGTTGAATGAAGCTGGAAGCTCCTCCAGTCTGTTGAGGTTTCCTGGGACTCTAACCCACCCCTTATGCCATTTCTGCCTTTGGTCTTGTTGCTTTGGGCACCACACCCAGCGGTGCTCAGGCCTTACTCATGGCTCTGCACTCAGGAATTACTCCTGGCGGTGCTCAGGGATGTTGGGGATCGAACCCGGGCTGGCTCACTGCAAGGCATGGGCCATACCTGCATAGCTTCTGTACTGTCGCTTCAGCCCTTCTGGCCTTGGGTTTGACCACACTGTGCCTCTGCTGTTTTTCTGGCTTGGGACCAAAAGGGTGGACTTGGCCATCCCAGGCAGAATATTCCAGGACGGACTAACAGATGTGAGTTCAGGTGCAGGTGACCAGTAACAGCTTATTCGTTTCTTACCTCTCCTGTGGGCGGGGCCATTGTAAGGGTCCTGGTTTCTCGTGCCCAAGGAACAAACGGGACGGGGGCACTGTCAGGCCCGGGTCCGGGTCTTGGTGTGGAGGAACAACATAGGGGAGGCCTGGCCCCTTCAGTGGGGCATGGGGGTAGGGGTGGGGCCGAGCACTGCAGGCTGCAGCAGGTACGGTGGGCCCTGAGGGCCGGGTCTGTGCGGAAGTTGTGCCACATTCCTTTCCGGCATGGAGCGAGCAGGAGCTGGAGTTAGTCACAGAAGAAAATGCCTCCCGAGGGAACCCCGGGTGGGTGAGCCCTGACACCTTCCTGGGCAAGGGCGGAGGTGGGCAGCTGGGTCCATTCTCATGCTGGGCACGGGGGAGGGGCGCCGGAACCCATCAGCGGCCTGCAGATCCAGGCTCTGCCAGCCTGACTCCTGGTCTCTGTGGGCCCAAACATCTGGACTTATTTTCTGCCTGTTTGAAAATAAATGTTCGAATCTTCGGAGTGAGAGTGAGAGACAGGTGGCTCCTCAGAAGCAGGACTGTTTCTGGGTGGACCCCGCTGAGGCCACTGGGCCTGGCCCAGAGCCAGAGCTGCCCGGGGACACGGTTGCCCACCGGCCATGGGAGCCAGTCTTCACGGTCTCGGGGCGCCCAGGCAGCACAAGAGGCTGGGGGCAGCTGGGCTGAGTGGGCTCTGTGGCCGCCTTCCTCCCCCGCGTGGTGACCAGGCAGCCCTGGACCTGCCTCCCTCACCCGCAGCCTGTGGCCAGCAGGGAGCGGGTCAGAAATGCAGAAACGGCCATCTTGCCACACTGAACAGAGAAGAGGCCAGGCAGTCTGGTGAGCAACGCGGCCGGAGAAATGCTCCGGATCGGAACCCGGGCCAACAACACTAGGGATCCAGACGGAGGAGGTACAGCTGGGACGCCTTCTCCAAATGGAGCCCTGGCGACACTGAGCAGCAACTAACACGGCTCCGGGTTGCCGGACTGGAACACATCCGAACCGCGCGGCCGTGCGACCTTTTCTAAAAACTGAAAACATACAATCTTTTAATGGAAAACTAATTATCAAATGCTTCCTTAGTAAGGCTGTCTTTCTTGGGGGGAAACTCCAACAATAGTGAGTTTTGTTTTGCAATATGGAACGTAATCAAGGTAAAGAGAAAATGAAGTGAAATTCATCAGTTATACTGTGGGGGGTGGGGGGGGTATACTGGGGATTCTGGTGGTGGAATATGGGCACTGGTGAAGGGATGGTGTTAGAATATTGTATAACTGAGACATAAACCTGAAAACTGTGTATCTTTCTACATGGTGATATAATAAAAATTAAAAAAAAAAAAAAAAGAAATGCAGAAACTTGGGATTAGCCCAGACGAGTCAGAACCCGAATGTTGGTGTGTTGCCAGCATGTTTGGCAGCAGTGGTATGGGGTGCCCAGAGCAGGGGGCCAGGGAGGACCC
>NC_073306.1:113838821-113847210 GCF_027595985.1 Sorex araneus
AGAAAAACAAAACAAAATAAAACAAAACAAAGATGGTCTGTGGGGCTCAAGGGCAGAGCACATGATTTGCATGTGGGAACCCAAGCTAATCCTTGGCACCACAGGGTCCCCTGAGCACTGCAGGAGCACCCCGAAGCACAGTGCCAGGAGCAGGCCCCCCACAGTCAGGTGTGAGTGACCTCGAAATACAAATACAACAGCACAGCAAAAGTGCTGGCTCACCGCTTACAGCAGCTTATCAGAATAGAGGGTTTTTTCTTTTTCATTTTGGGGCCACCCCAGTGTGCTCAGCTGTCACTCCTGACAGTTAGGGGATCCCTTCGGGTGTCCCTGCCGGTGCTGCTGACGGGACCATTAAGTTGCCGGCGTGCAGGGAAGGCGCCTTTCCCCTGTACGACCTTCCTGGCCCTAGAGTGGTTGTTCGTTTTAAAGCCCATGCCAATTACTGATGAGAAGGGAGAGCATCTGAACATCTCTGGCTGTCAGTGGGAATATAAAATGGGCAGGTAATTTGGACAAATGTAACAGTTTCTTTAAGAGTTACGCATGGAGGGGTGGGGAGATAGTGTGGCTGCTCTGCATGTGGACGGCTGGGTTTGATCTTTGGCATCCCATATGTTCCCACCTCCCACCAGCCCAGCACTGCCAGGGTGATTTCTGAGTGCAGAGCCAGGAGGAGCTCCTGAGCATCGCTGGGTGTAGCCTCCAAATCAAAAAGTTAACATGATGGTGGGGACTAAAAATAAGTTAAAGCAGAGCAGGAGAGAAAATACAGTGACAGGACATTTACCTGTTGGTAGCCAACCAGGATCAAGCCCTGGTATCACATGGGGTGACCTGAGTCCCACCAGGAGCAATCCCTGACTGCAGAATGAGGAGTAAGCCCTGAGCACCTCTGGCTGTGGCCCCCAAATCCCCCCACCCCCCAAAAAAACTGCGTACACCCATACAATAAAATACTACTCAGCCAAGCAAAACTCCAAACCTCATTCCATAGCTACACTCAAAACACTGATTAATCTCAGAACAATTATCCTGTGTAGAGGAGGATGGGGCTGGAGCGATAGCACAGCGGTAGGGCGTTTGCCTTGCACGTGACTGACCCAGGTTCAATTCCTTCACCCCTCTCGGAGAACCTGGCAAGCTACCAAGAGTATCTTGTCCGCATGGCAGAGCCTAGCAAGCTACCTGTGGCGTATTCAATATGCTAAAAACAGTTAACAACAAGTCTCAAAAATTACTGGTGCCCGCTCGAGCAAATCAATGAGCAACGGGATGACAATGATACAGTGATACAGAGGAGGATGATGTAAAATAACAGAAGTCAGCGCTGGATGAGTTTATGCATGTGAAATTTACAAAATGCAAACTAATTGACTGGCAGGAAGCACCTTAGGGGTCCCCCTGCTTCCCAAGGTTAGGGAGGCAGGGATGAGAGAGGCATCATAAAGGGACAAGGAGGAGGGAGTGATAGTAGATCGGGGAGGCTGTTTGGAGCACGTGGCCAACCTGGGTTCAGAGTAATAATCTCGGAGTGCAGAGCCAGGAGTAACCCCCAAGCACTGCTAAGTGTGACTCCCTCCGCCCCCAAAAAGGGGGGGCTGAGGAAACTCTGGGAGGATGGCTGTGTCCTCTTTACCTGGCGACACCTTCACAGGTTGTGTAAACTTCAGGTCAGCGCTGCCTCCCAGAGCTGTGGAGAGCTGCTGGCTGGCCTGGCCACACTCGCATGCCCGACAGTCGGGCAGCATGCCCCTTCAGGGTGGTCCCTCCGCTGGTGGCGCCCAGGCGCTGTGTCACTGTCCTTCAGTGCAGTACAGTGTCAAGACCTTGGGGTCAGGACCAGGTTTCTTCAGCTTTAGTATGAATTGTGTCTCGAATCCTCTGATGTAACTGAGCTGAGGATGGTCAGAGCAGTGAGGTCATACCCAGCGATGCTCAGGGATTACTTCTGGCTCTGCACTCAGGAATCACTCTTGGCAGTGCCCAGGGGTCCATATTGGATGCTGGGGACCGAACCCAGGTCAGCCACGTGCAAGGCAAACGCCCTACCCACTGCGCTATCGCTCTGGCCCAGTGGGAAGAGTGTGAACTGCGCTGGCAGAGTCTGTGGATTGGAAGCCCCAGATTGGTGAGTTAGCTCTCGAGTCTCAGCTGCCTCCTCTGTAAAGGGGATTAATGTCTCTGATCGAGTAGTGGTGAGACAAGTCAATGAGACACAAAGGAAATTAACAGCACAGAGATGAGCCGATCAAGGTACTCAGTGAAGAGATGCTGACCTTACAGTCCCGTCACTCCTGCCTATGGCAAAACCCTTGTTCTGTGTGTTTGTGCTAGATCTTTGTGCCTCGGTTGGGACACTGGGATCTGTGATTCTTACTGAGTCACAAACAGGGCTCAAGCCTTTGTCTCCCGATTAGAGTGAATAATTTCCTGGGGGTGGGGATGCCCAGGAACTTCCTTCCTAGCTGTCTTATTCAGTTCCCGTGGGTGTCTGCTCAGAGTGGGACAGATGGCAGAGCACCCCAGATGGTCCGTCTCAAGGAGGTAGGACCTTTTCTCCCTCAGTATCCCAGGATTCTCACCACTCTGGGTTGGTTCTGAGGTCCCTCGTTGACTGACAGTGTGGGCTTCATTGTCTGTGCCTCAAGTATTCTCATCTGCGAACTGGGAAGACTAATGACCTTGTGTAAAAGCATCAGAGGAAACAGGGTTTTTCCACTCTGAGAAGTCCATGTTCTCTCTTAAACATGCATCTGTTACTCTGCCCTCACACTTGTTGTTGGGGGGTCACAACCTGTGGTGCTCAGGGCTTACTCCTGGCTCTACACTCAGGGATCCCTCCCGACAGGGATTGGGGGACCCTATGTGGTGCTTGAGATCAAACGCAGGATACACCTGAGCACTACCAAGTATGGCCCATGAGAAAAAAGAAAAAAAAAAGAATAAAAATAAGTGCAGGAGCTGCTGGTGGGGGCAGGCGGGGTGGCCGGGTGGAGAGTGTACGGTGAGTAAGAGCTTGCTCTGCATTGCTCACCAACCAACTCGGGTTCAGTGCCTGCCTGGAATGGCATCTGGTCCTCTGAGCATCACCAGGAGCCCAGAGCCAGGTTTGACCCAAAAACAAGGGTAGGAAGGAAGGAGCCAGGGCTCAGAGACACAGCTCACGGGCTGGGCAGGCGCTCTGCATGTGGGGGTCCTAGACTTGGTCTGACCCTGAGCACCTCCTGGGATTCATCCCAGAGCACAAAGAAGTCCTGAGAACAGAAAGGAGGTGTGGGAGGGATGGAGGGAGGGAGGAGGGAAGGAGAGGGGATTGGAGGAAGGGAGTGAGGAAGGGGGTGGGGGGAAAGGTTGGCAGAACCATCTGTGGCTGTGAGAGTAGGACTCGGTTCACTGACTGTGAGGAGTGGGACTTAGGGCAGGAGAGAAGAAGCCTCTTGTTCTTTAGACACTTTTCCATTGTGCTTCCTGGAGAGAATTTTCCCCAGAGAAACCTCTGTGTTGGAGCGATAGTATAGTACAGGTAGGATGTTTGCCTGCACACAGCCCACGATGTCCTTTCCCTGGCACCCCGGGTGCTTCCCCCAGTCCCACCAGGAGTGATCCCTTAACCAGAACAAGGACTAAGCTTGGAGCACCTCTGGGTTTGACCCCAAGCCAAACCAAGCAAACAAAGCCAGCCAAACTCAGCTGGGTTGAAAGCTCGAGGTTCTTGGGAAATTCTCAGAAGGCTGCAGGTGACTCAAGGCCACTGGGTCACACGTGTGACAGGCTTGCCACCTGGTCGGGCCTGTGAGTGTCCCTGCAGTGAGCGTCCCCAGTCACTGTTCCAGAAGTCAGACAAGGGAGCTGGGGAGCCCCCTCTGTGCCCCCCCCAAAGAGTGGCTCAGTTGGTTTCCTGAGAGCCCAGGTCCCTAGGTTAAGTTAAAGGGGCTCAGGCCCCCCACCCAGTGTGGTAGCCAAAAGTCACACTGCAGTTTCTCAAAGACAGTTTTCAATTTTTAACTGAAAATTCAAACTAATGAAACAAATAAAAGGAAAATGAACTTTGAGACTATAAGAGCAAATTAATTAGTGCTTACCAGAAGGAAGTAGGGGCGGGCCAATCAGATAAAAGGGATCAATTGCACAGGGTGAAAGATAGAACTGGACGTTCAGTGGCGCCCTTAACTGGTACATATGGAGGGTGACGTGTCATGACTCACGTGCAACTTATGTAATCCATAATGCCACGTTATGTCAATGAACCAATTTTGTGATAAGCAGAAAATCAAGCTCTTTCTGGGAACCCAAGCGCGCAGCCCGTGTTCACCGGCAGGGGCCATAAAGTCCACCGCAGCCTGGACCAGGACGTGTCTGTCAGCACAGACCCTGGAGCCCCGAGCATGCTCTGGAAGAGAAGGGAAAGGCCTGGTGGGCTAGGGTGGGCTGCCAGCGAGGACGGCCTCAGGCCATCAAACCCGGGCCTCTCTCTCTGGCTGGGGCAGGAAGGGTGGTGTGTGGGCTGAACTGGTCACCAATGGGGCAGTAAGGCCCAGCCGGAAGGGGTGCGGGAGAGTCAGAGGCCGGGCCACCAGCCACCAGCTGCTAGACAGTGAGCCCAGTGAGAGACACCCTTTCTCCACGCCACCCTTGGTCATCTGACCTGCGTGACCCAGGGGGCCCTGCCCTGCTGTTCTCAGATACAAATTCCAATTTCCAGCTAATCATACGCAATTAACGGATGTTGTTGGCCGGTGCAAGTTCTGACTGGCTGTGCCATGGGTAGGGTGCCAGGCCTGGGTGGGACACACGTGCTCGCCGCTGCCTGCCGTGCTGAGCTGTGGTGCCACCAGAGGCAGCGGGCCAGGAAATGTACTCTGGCCGGGGAATGTGCCAGATGAAAGGCTCCCGCTGAAGGCAGCCAGGTTCTTTACTGCAGCATTTTCAACTTTTTTTCCCCCTTTTTGTTTTTATGATTTGTTTGTTTATTTGTCGGCCACCCCCAGAGCTACTTGGGGCTTACTCCTGGCTTTGCACACAGGGATCACTCCTGGTGGGCTCGGGGTACCATTTGGGAGGTCAGGGATCAAAATCAAGTTGGCTGCATGCTAGACAAGCGCCCTACCCGCTGTCCTCTCGCTCTGGCCCTCAACTGTGGTTTCTTTTTGTCTTTGCACACAGCCTGTGTTCACAGTGGCTCTTTGCAAGCCCCAGGTTTGATCGCTGGTACCACGTATGGTCCCCGGAGTACCATCAGAAGTGACCCCTGAGCTCAGAACCAGGAGGAAGCCCTGAGCACAGCTGGCTATGGCTCCCTAAACAAAAACTTGCAAAGACCCTTGTTTGCGTGCGGAGCAGCGGTGAAGCCCAAGGTCGCACACAAGCCTGGCACGTGCTTTACCACGGAGTCACGTTTCCACTGCTGCAGTACCTTCAAAGCAGAGACCCCTGTCGGGGTGGGGCCCTTGAGGGCCCAGCAGAGCTGTGAAGATGGCCAGGTACAGAATCATCCCTCTATCAAGTCTACGTGCCCCTCGACCCTCACCCCTGCACCATACAGTCCCTCAAGCACGGCCAGGAGTGACCCCTGAGCACTGCTGAGTGACTTTGGGTTTTTCTGTTAAATTCATTTCTTGGGATCAAAGATAAGCCAAAGGGGGACCAGAGCGATAGTACGGCAGATGGGCGCTGCCTTTCACGCAGCTGGCTTGGGTTTGATTTCCAGGCCCCTGAGCACTGCCAAGAGTGATCCCCGAGTGCAGAACCAGGTGTAAACCCCCAGCAAGGTCTGCTGCAGCCCCAACACAAAACAAAACTGAAGTAAAGACAAGACAAATGTATCAAGATGATTCAAGTTAAACTTCCTTGGACAGTTCAAAGACATCCCCAGGTGGCCAGGCGTGCCTGAGAAGCAGCCTCTCCTTGCATTACTCTTGTTTGTTTGTTTCTCGGCCACCCCCAGCAATGCTGGGGCCTGCGTCTGTGCTCAGGATGAGGCCTGGCCGGGCTGGAGAGGAGCGGATGTGGTGCTGGAGATTAAGCCTGTGCTGGCTGCAAGTAGGCAAGTGCCTTCCCTCATGCTATATTTCCAAGAACCCCACTTTTTTTTCTTTTTGGGTCACAACTGGCGATGCACAGGGGCTATTCCTGGCTCTGCCTCAGGAATTACTCCTGGTGGTGCCCAGGGGACCATATGGGATGCTGGAAATCGAACCGGATTGGCGGAATGCAAGGCACATGCCCTACCTGCTGTGCTATTGCTCCAGCCCCCAGAACCCCATTTTTAAACTTTTGTTTCCATCTATGTAACAGACTTAAAGCAAAGGTCAGCAGTCTTTCTGCTGTGGGTGCAGAGTCAAGGCATGCATGTGCTTTATCACCAAGCCACATCCCCAAGGGCGAGGGGATAGAGCCCAAAGTACACTAATCTCGGGCCAGAGCGATAGCACAGCGGGCAGGGCACTTCCCTTGCACGAGGCCAGTCAGGGTTCGATCCCAGCATCCCATGTGGTCCCCTAAGCACGGCCAGGAGAAAACCCTGAACATGGCTGATTATGCCCCCCACCCCGCTACCCCCCACCCCCTACACACCTTTGTTAGTATACTTTGTACACTAACCTTTAAGTAGTTAATCTTAGGGAATTTTGACAGGTGTAAATTCCTGTGGAAACTCCTTCCAGATCAGATACAGACTTTCTCCAGCACCTAGAGAGTTTCCTCAGGGGTCTCCTGATCCATTCCCTCCAGGGTCATTCTTGATTCTATTTTCAATCCTATCTGCCAGTTAGTTTTGTCTGTTCTTGAACTTCCTCTACATGGGGTCATGCTGTGGGTCGTGCCTGGCTCCAGTCACTCTGTAAAGCCTGTGAACTAATTTAGGAAAAAGTTTGCAAATACGGAATCACATTCCTCCACCTGAGACCACAGGGGCCAGCTATGTTTTCAGAAGGTAAAACTCGCCATGGCTTGGAAAGGGGCCTCGGTGAGCCCACTTACACCATTTTCTAAAATACCCCACCTGGTAAACATGAAAACATTTCTGAGCAGAGGTTATGAATATTCACACTCTAAGTGGTTATAAAGAAGGGCTGTAAATAGCTTAGCCTAGTCGGGCCAGACTCCCTGCCAGAGGGTTCACACCAGGCCAGGCTGGGCTGTCAAATGGGCTGTGAGGAAAATGGTTCTATCATTTGCTTTTCAGGGGTGTTGGGTCTGGAAAGAGAACCAGGGAGAGTGAACCTGCTCATTCCCGAGCCCCATCGTCTGTGAGAGCAAACACTGGTGGCGGGAGTGACGGCCTGGACAGCCAGGCTCGGGGTCGTGAGCAAGTACGGGACCGTCTCATGTCCGGGCACTTCTCTGGGCTCCCTCTCTGGGCTTAGAGGTTTCACAGAAATCTGCTGTGCAATCAATCAAGGGCTCACTTGGAGTTGTCCTTGAGGACCAGAGCAGGGCCAGTGTCCCTTCATTGTTCCTGCTGTTTTGTTTGCTTTTGGGCCGAGCTGAGTGGCTCCTGGCCACCAGCACTCACCCCACCATTGCTGGGAAGTTACGTGGTGCCAGGACTGGACTCCGGCCTTCTGCTCGGAAAGCAAGTGTGCCATTCCTTTGATCTCTTCCTTCACCTGAGGACCTGCATTTCTTTCTTCATTGGAAGGGGAGGGGAGGGGGCTGGGCCACACCTGGCAGTGCTCAGGACTCACTCCTGGCTCTGTGCTCAGATTCACTCCTGGTGGGTGCTGGGGATCAAACCCAGGTTGGCCACGTGCAGGCAAGTATCTGCTGTCCGATCTCTCCAGCCCCCTCTTTTGCTTTTTCCTTCTTTTGACCGTGCAGTGCTCAGGGGTAACTCTAGGCTCAGAGCTGTAAGTGGGAAGGTTGTTCCTGTCAGTGCTCAGATGACCACCTGGTGCTGGGAATCGAACCCAGGTCTCCTACGTGCAGGTTGGTTTACCTCGGAGGCTCAGGTCCGAGTCTCCAAGGGACTCAAGCCTTGGATGACAGAATTCAGGCAGAGGCAAACACTGCTGAGGGATGTTTGGAGAAGGCTGGGGAGAAGCAGGGGCCAGGGTCGGGCGAGGAAAGTCAGGAAGAGAGCCACAATCCCTGCGGGGCGGCTGAGCCCAGACTCAACCCTCTGCATGGGGCAGCCACCGGGAGCCCCGGGGAGATGAGGATGAGTCCAGCCAGCTTCAGTCCCCGGGGCCCACGCAAAGCTCCTCCCCTCCACCGTCTCCGAGGCTCAGGCAGGCACCCGCCACAGCTGTGGCCTTGCAGGGCAGCCTCGAGCTTCCCGTTTGGTTTGGGAACCATATGCCATGGTGCACATGGCTGACTCCTGACTCAGTGCTCAGGGATCCCCATGGCAGTGCTCAGGGGAACATACAGAGTGCTAGGGATCAAA